>NW_028227298.1:93643-98643 GCF_978045245.1 Mus caroli
ATAAAGGAAGCAGTTCGATTGGCTTCTATCTTGATTGGTTTCTGAGGACACATCCAAGGAGAATATGTAATCAATTCTGGCAGTAACAGCAGAATGGCAGGCTAGCCAGGTAAGAGGTTACCTAGCCCTTATCTAATCTGAAGTAGGCCTTCACATTCCATCTAGGCCTTACTCTTTTACCTATACCTTAACAGACAGCAGCTTTGCCCTCTGAGCCATCGCACAGGCATGTATAGATCAATGAATATCTTTCTCTGTATTCATTTATTTATGAGAGACAAAGTCTCTGTACATGGTGCAAAAACATACAAGACAGACTCAATAATTTCTGCAGGCATGTGATGGAGGTGGCATCCAAACTGTGTAAGCAGTTCCATGCCACGTAGTTATCATTATTTGTTTTATGTATGTATGTTTGTATGTGTGAGATTACTTAGTTAGTTTCGTATTTAATTGAACCAGGGTTATTTGGGGGGGGGGGGAGGAAATTTTTTTCTATATATACAAGCAATTGTAATTTGTTATAGTGTCCCTCCCTTTTGTGAAGTTTGGATTGGGTTTTGCTTGGGATTGTTTGTTTGTTGGTTGGTTGGTTTTTCCAGACAGGGTTTCTCTGTGTAGCCCGGGCTGTACTGGAACTCACTCTGTAGACCAGGCTGGCCTCCAATTCAGAAATCTGCCTGCCTCTGCCTTCCAAGTGCTCCCAAAGGCATGTGCCACCACTGCTCTGCTGTACTATTTAAACAGCCCACCCCCCCCCAAAAAAAAAGAGCAACAGCAAAACTGCAAATGTTCCTTCCTTCTCTGCATATCCAATCCAACCACTCCCAGCTAACTTAGGTAATGTGCGTTTCTGTGCCAGTTGATATATATATATATATATATATATATATATATATATATATATATATATATATATAAAATACTGTGTGTGTGTGAAATACAATACAATAAAATAAAATTAAGATGCTCAATTTCTTCACAAGCTTTGTTTTATTTTATTTTTGAAGGTTTTATTTATTTTTTTATTTATATGAGTACACTGCAGCTGTCTTCCAACACACACCAGAAGTGTGCATCGGATTCCAAAGTCACCATGTGGTTCGTGGGAATTTAACTCAGGACCTCTGGAAGAACAGTCAACGCTCTTCAGACCTTCACACACGTTTTATTTTATTAAGCATTAAACATGAAGTAGAAATCATTTAGATATTGTCCAGATTGGCCTTACCAATTCCTAAATTGCTGGCAGGGTGAGGCTTCTAGTGAAAGTCTTCTAGTGAGCGGAGGCTTCCTCTTTCTGTTGGGGTGTGTTATCAACTCCATTACCATTTCCAAAGATCTCGGTGTGAGCCTATTGTTTGGTTCAGTCGGTTGCCAGAGCAAATGTGGACCTGAAAGGACAGTGAGTTCAGAGAATTCACACTGAAATCATCACTCAGGGACTTGAGGCAGAAAACTAGCCAGCCAGCCTCTGGATAGACATGGCTCAGCAGTTCAGAGAACCAGACCATCGCAAATAGTCCACAAACCTGCAGGGACGACTTGCAGATCCCTTCCCCCCACCCCACCCCTCCCCCAGCCCCACCCAAACATAGGGAGAGAAGGCAGTGAGGGGGAGGGGGAGGTGTTGTGAGAGAATTTAGATTGCTCGAACAAATAGCTGGAGACTTCATTCATTTACTTCTTTTATTGAGCGTATGGTGAAAGAGGGAAAATGGCTCAAAAGGGAGGGAGGGAGGGAGGGAGGGAGGGCAGACCGTCTTCCCATGCTGGGATCATTCATGCTTTAAGAAGGAATGCAGGAGGCTGGAGGCTCAGCGGTTAAGAGCCCTGACTGCTCTTCTGAAGATCATGAGTTCAAATCCCAGCAACCACATAGTGGTTCACAACCACCCACAATGAGATCTGGTGCCCTCTTCTGGTGTGTCTGAAAACTGCTACAGTGTACTTACCTATAATAAATGAATCTGAAGAAGGGGGAGGAGGGGGAGGGGGAAGGCAGCCAGTCAGTCCAAAGGTGCTGGTGTGCACTCTAGGTGCTTTATCAAAAAGCCTTTAGTTCTGCTCTCCCATTTGATTCCCAAAGGGCAGTCTTGGAACCCTGTGCAGAGATAGATAGAAATGGCAACCACAGCAAACAAGCTAGTTAGTGAGTGAGTGAGTGAGTGAGTGAGTGAGCAGAGCAAGAGAGCTGGCTGGCAAAACACACAAAGCCAAAAGAAATGTCTGTCAAGTTTGGCCCCACAAAACAAAGCAAGCTCACATACATTCCCTGAGACTCATCCCTGGCTACAGGGAGTGTGATGTCCCTGAGTATTTTTGGAAGAAAGAAAGAAAGAAAGAAAGAAAGAGAGAGAGAGAGAGAGAGAGAGAGAGAGAGAGAGAGAGAGAGAGAGAGAGAGAGAGAGAGAAAGAAAGAAAGAAAGAAAGAAAGAAAGAAAGAAAGAAAGAAAGAAGGTGGTGTCCTTCCTACATCCCCCTTGCATGAGCTAGAGGTTTCTTTTCCTCCTCCTCCTCCTCCTCTTCTTCCTCTTCTTCTTCTTCTTCTTCTTCTTCTTCTTCTTCTTCTTCTTCTTCTTCATTTTTAGTAGAGGCAGAGAGAGTAGAGAAGAGGAGCTAGAAGTTTATTAAGTTTACCTCACAAAACAGTCTGTGTTGATTGATGCCAGGATGAAGGAAGAGAGAAAGACAGAGAGACAGAGAGACAGATAGACAGACAGACAGACAGACAGACAGACAGACAGACAGACAGACAGACAGAAAGAAAGACAGAAAGACAGAAAGACAGAACTAGGTTGGTGAGAGAAATGGCTCAGCAGGTAAAACAGTGATTTTCCAAAGGCCCTGAGTTCAACTACCAATCACCTGTAATGAGATCTGACACCCTCTTCTGGTACATCTTAAGTCAGCTACAGGGTACTTTAAATAAATAAATAAATAAATAAATAAATAAATAAATGGAAGGAAGGAAGGAAGGAAGGAAGGAAGGAAGGAAGGAAGGAAGGAAGGAAGGAAGGAAGGAAGATATATATTGTCTCAGGGCAGTCCCAAAAACTCAGTCCTTTAAGCCTCTGGTAAACTCTGAAGGGGTAAGAGGTACAAATTCATCAGTCCTGCCTGCCTGCAGGTTGTGCCTTGCTTACTTCACTAAGACCCAAACTTTGTTTGATGTTTTTTGTTGTAGTTGTTGTTGTTGTTTTGGTTTGGTTTGGTTTGGTTTGGTTTGGGGTTTTTTTTTTCTTTTTTTTTTTTTTGCCTCTGCCTCCCAAGTGTTGGGATTAAAGGCATGAAGCACCACTGGTCGGAACAAGTAAGAAAGTAAGTAAGTAAGTAAGTACATACATACATACATACATACATACATACATACACACATACATACATAAAGAGGGGACACACATGCCTAGAGGTTGTTGTTGTTTTACAGCTTTATTGTATAAAGGCAGAGGGAAAGAGAGAAGGTAGAAAGAGGGAGAGAGGCCACGTGGAGAGGAGGAAGGATGCCTAAGGTTTTAAGATGCTCAATTTCTCCACAAATTTTATTTGGAGAGCTGGCTCAGTGGTTAAGAGCACTGTCCTCTCTTCCAGAGGTCCTTCCTGAGTTCAATTTCCAACAATCATGTGGTGGCTAACAACCATCTGTCGTGGGATCCCATGTATTATTCTGGTGTGTGTCTGAAGACAGCTGCAGTGTAGTCGTATAAACAATGCCTGCATGCATGCATGCATGCATGCATGCATGCGTACGTACATACATACATACATACATACATACATACATACATACATACATACATAATGTTTAAAAAAAAATAGAGCCAGGCAGTGGTGGGTGGGCACACACCTTTAATCTCAGCACTTGGGAGGCAGAGGCAGGCAGGCGGATTTCTGAGTTTGAGTTCAGCCTGGTCTACAGAGTGAGTTCCAGAACAGCCAGGGCTACACAGAGAAATCCTGTCTTGAAAAAAAGAAAAAGAAAAAAAACAAAACAAAACCAAAAACACCAAAACCAAAACCAAAATTTAGAAATAGCAAGCCATGTAAATACTGTCCAGAAGATTCTGTCCTTAGAAGTAGCAGAACAGGGCTGGGTGAGAATGAGTGAGTGAATGGGCCTTCCTCTTTCTGATAGGGTGTGTTATCAACTCCATTACCATTTCCAAAGGGCTACATTCCTCTGGAGCAACGTGGACCAGAAAACAAAGAGTTCAGAGAGAAAGACACAGATGTGCAGGTCCCTACCCCCACGAGGAGATGGCGGCTTGGGGTGGGGAGTAGGGGGAGGTGTAGAAGGGGAATTTAGGTAGCTTAGACAAATAAATAACTGGAAACGTCATTCATTCTTTTATTTATTTTATTTTACTTTATTTTATTTTATTGAGTGTATGGTGGAAGAGTGAAACTGGGTCAAAAGGGAGGGAGGGAGGGAGGGAGGGAGGGAGGGAGGGAGGGAGGGAGGGAGGGAGGGCAGTCTGCACGGGTACAAAGGGAAACCATGTCAAACCAAATGAAGTCAAGCAAGCAAGCAAAACAATTCATTGTACAAAGTCAAGCAAGCAAGCAAAACAATTCATTGTACATAGCCGAAGGAGAAAAAAAAAGTTAAAGATCACTTTGTTAGAACTTTTCTATATTTTAAGAAACATTAGGGCTGGTGAGATGGCTCAGCAGGTAAGAGCACCCGACAAATCCCAGCAACCACATGGTGGCTCACAACCATCCTTAACAAGATCTGACTCCCTCTTCTGGTGTGTCTGAAGACAGCCACAGTGTACTTACATGTAATAAATAAATAAATCTTAAAAAAAAAAAAGAAAAAAAGAAACATTATACGGCTTGATATCCAAACTCTCTGGTCCACTAACATATCGCTCAGACAATGCTACCCAATGCAAAGCCTAGCCTGCATTGTGTGTGTGGGTTATGAAAAACAGAAAGGCAGGAGGAATTGGCTGACGGACCTCCTTATCTGAAAGAAAGAAAAGAGAAAGAGAAAT
>NW_028227298.1:111143-156143 GCF_978045245.1 Mus caroli
GTCGTAGCCCGGCGACACCCGCGTCTAGCCGCCGGCGAGGCGGACACACTCCCGACGCGACACAACGCCAGGGCCTAACTGACCGCGGCGCGAAACCGCGCACCGGCGGATGCGGCAGGGGCTCACGGGCGGGCGGAGGCCGCAGCGGGCCCCCCCAAGCACACAGCAGCGAGGCGCAACGTTGGGGAACCGGGAAGCCCCCCGACCCTCCGGGCGGGGCCGGGAGCCCGCGTAGCCGGCGAGAGAAGACCACGACAACGGGAGGCGAGCGGGCAGGAGGCCGGACAGCGGCCAGCTCCCCGGCGAGAAGCGGAGGCGGAGGACGGACCCACCGTGAACTCGGGCCGCGCCTTTGCGCGAGAGATGGCAGGACGGAGGAGGTGAGGTCGACGAGCGACTTGAACCCCGCGAGAGGGAGGAACGACGGGAGGGCCGAGAGCCCGCGGAGGAAGACCTGAGACCTCGGTGAGAGGGGGTAGACGTCGACCGGAGCCCCCACCGCCACACCGGAACACGCGCGCGGGGTTAATCCCACCGCCAGGGCACCCACCTCGGCGCCCCGGCAGACCCCAACACGCGCCATCCCGACGGACGACGGGGCCGGACGGGCCCCCCACAGACGCACCTCGGACAGCAGGCCTCCACACCGGCGGGACAATGACCGCTGCTAGCCTCTTTCCCTTTGCCCTCGCGGGGCAACCTTTTCACCTCGCACGCAGCCCTCTCCAAGACCGCGCAAGGCGCCGGCCACGGCCGCAGGGCCGGGACGCCCTCCAAACCACAGCTTCTCCCGCCCGCCGAGCCGGCTCCCTACCCCTCCGCCCCCCAAGACCCCGCTGACCGCCCGGACGCGTGCGTGCCCGGCCGCCCCCCATGCGGGGGTTCCGGCAGCACGGCCACGGGTCTGCCAGGGGGAGAGGGGGGGAGAGGAAAAAGTACCGGCCGCGGCGAGCGGGGAGGGGGAACGACACAGCAGAACGAGGGCCGACGACGACGGCAAGGGCGGCCGCGGCAGGGCCCCTCCCGGAAGGGGGAAACCTCACAAGGGACCGAGAGGCCGCTCGGACGACGGGCCGGACAGGGCACGCGAGGCAAAACCGGCGGGAATCACACTGCACCACTCCCCTGGGCAGTCCCACCACGCCCGCAGCGCCGAGGCGACCCGAAACCTGACGGCCCCCCGGGAGCCCGAGGAGGCGACACCAACACGAGAGAGAGCGATGTCCACGCACCGATGCCGACCGACGAAGACCCACGAGCGGCAGCGGGTCCCCACGTCCGACGACGCGCCGGACGCGGCCAACAGCCGTCCTCCCACAAAACGGCCCGCCCCCGAGAGCGAGATTCAACCAACGCCAGACGCGGACCCTCTCGGCCCCGAGGAGGGGGAAGGAGGGCTCCCGCGATTCCGCCAGCCGTGGGAACGCTGCCACGGGAAGGGGGGACCAGGCGACAGCCACACAGCCCGAGAAGCACACAGCACGCAACACGCGCGGCACAGGCCCGCGTCGCAGGAGCGGCCAAAGTCGTGGACGCGAGCGAGAGGGACGCACGCGACGGAAGGCGCGGGTGAGGCACGGGAAGACGGGCGGGACCCGGGAGCCCACCGTCGCCTCCCCAACACCCCATCCCGCGGCGGCCCCCAGGAGGGGAGGAAGGTACCGCGCACGCGGGGGTGTGCACGGAGCCCTTTCCCCAGCCACCACCACACAACCGGGCCGACCGACCACACGGCCCCGCAACCACGGCAGGACGACCGACAGGCTCTGCCCCGCGTGATCCCTCCCCAAACTCGGAGCGGGGAGGCGCGGGCCGCGGTAGACGAGAGAGCAAACGCTGCGCGCACAGGAGGTGGTCAGGGGGCGAGCCCTCGAGGGGACCGACCGGGAGAGACCCCTCGAGACCCACACCCTTTCCGGAAGATAGCTAGAGAAGGCAACTTTCTCACTGAGGGCGGGACGGACCCAAAACCCCGACGAGCTCCGGCAACCGAGAGAATACGTGCGACAAGCGCACACACAGGGAAGCGAGAAGACCCACAACGCGGGGGTCCGCGCGGGGGGGTCTGCGGAAACAGGAAGGTTCCCTTCCAAGGGTACTTTGAGCATCCGCGGACAGAGGAGACCCTGCAACCGGTCCCCCCCGAAAGGCCAGGCCCCCCCAAGCTCCCCACAAGGAAGCAAGGAGTTTCACAAAACTTCTCAAAAAGGCCAGCCGCGACCGCTCAGCACCAACCCTACGCGCAAGGTCCGCGAGTGCGCGGGGCTGGGCGCTCACCCGACGAAGGGGGCTTGTTTTTCCTAGCCCCCTCCTCTCTCCTCGACCCCCCTTTCACGGGCTTCCCGGACACGAACGGGAAGGCACAGAGCCAGACAGATAACCGGCAACCGAGAGAGGATGCGTGCGACAAGAGAAGACCCACACGCGGGCATCCGCGCGGGGGGATCTGCGGCAGCAGGAAGGTTCTCTTCCAGGGGTATTTTGAGCATACGCGGACAGAGGAGACCCTGCAACAGGTCCCCCCCGAAAAACAGGCCACTGCCACTCTCCAAGCTCCACACGAGGAGCAAGGAAGCTTCACGAAACTTTTCAAAAAGGCCAGCCACGACCGCTCAGCACCATCCCTACGCGCAAGGTCCGCGAGTGCGCGGGGTGGGCGCTCGCCCAACGAAGGGGGCTTTTTTTTTAACCGCCCTTCCTCTAATCCTCGACCCCCCTTTCATGGGCTTCTCGGACACAAACGGGAAGGCACACAGCCAGACGGAGCACCGGAGGCACGCCAGGAAACGGGAAGCGCCACCACCAACTCAGAAGCGGGCACCTAGGTGGCAAAACCTGGAACGATCCAGGAGCACCTCTGCAAGAAACAGAACGCGCGTGCACACACCAGACGGGAAGGTTATGCATCGCCACCAGCCAACATTCCCCGGCTCAGGGAAGATGGGCAAGCGATCCACGAGGACCACGCGAACCACTGCGAGAAGTGCGCGCGGGTCAGTGCTCGGGCCGGAGAGCCGCACCCCTGCCTTCCACACACCACCGGAATACGGATAGGGTGGAGAGACGAGGGGCCCGCTGGCAGAACGAGAAGAGCGGCCGCCATTCGCCATGAATGTCCGTCCCTCGCCTGGCGCGGCTTAGGCCCTGGCCCGAAGAGAACTCAGGAGCACCACATCGATCTAAGCAGAGTGAGCGACAACACGCAACCGGGAGAAACAAGCGAGATAGGCATGTCTTACACGCGGGGCAAGACAGTACGGATCCGGGCAGAGACACAACGAAGGTGCTGCCACAAAAAAAAAAAAAGTGCACTCGGGAGGCACGTGGCAGGAAGACTCAGACACCACAATCAGGAGAGGAGGATTCGGGACTCTACCTCCCCCCCGCCAAAAAAAAAAAAAAAAAAAATGCACTCGGGAGGCATGTGGCAGGAAGAACCAAGACACCGCAGACAGGAGAGTGGAGGATTCGGGACTCTCCACCTCCCCCCCGCCAAAAAAAAAAAAAAATGCACTCGGGAGGCATGTGGCAGGAAGAACCAAGACACCGCAGACAGGAGAGTGGAGGATTCGGGACTCTCCACCTCCCCCCCCGCCAAAAAAAAAAAAAAAAATGCACTCGGGAGGCGTGTGGAAGACGGGGAAACGAAAGACAGTGGAGGTTCGGGACTCCCAGGAAAAAAAAAAAAAAACCAGCGGGAGGACCACGAAACACTAGCACGAGACAGCTGGCTGCAACCATTCCACACAGGACACAGGTGTGACAACGACAACGTGGAAATCGGGAAAAACGCCTGAGAACGCAGCAATATCATAGCCCCTGGTTGTCACAAGCTGACCAGCAAGCGCACACACAAACGGGAAGCAAAAGCACGGAAAGCAGGAAGCATGTCTCGGGCACAGTTTCAGGCACGGCGACAGACCCAAGCCGATATGCAAAGAAAAATAGGCTGGACAAGCAAACAGCCTTGATTGAAAGGGTCTTTTCTCTTTAGTGTCCTTTAGTGTCCTTTAGTGTAAATAGGGAAAGGACAGCGTGTCACTACATATCTCCAGGTCCAATAGGAACAGATAGAATAGATCAAAACCATAAAAATGACAGGGAGGAAGATGACAGCCCACAGAGAACAACTGGAAGTCATACATGGGGGGGTGGCCCAAAAATGTCCCCATGAAGAAAAGAACCGGACGTCAAACGAACAACTGGTCGACCTGACAACCGGGAATACTCAAAATACCGATAGGTAAATGAAACAAAGGGGGGACCATAGCTTTCCCTCGGCTTCAGAAGTAAAGCGCCCCCGGTGACAAAGACAGAGAGGGCTTCTGGAGAAAAAAAAGATCCGACACTCCAGCTGGCCCGGCCACATCGGCTTGTAAGCCGGGCCCCTCGCGTCCTCTCGGACTCAGAAGTACAGTGACACCGGTGACAGGGACACGGAGGGCTTTTGGAAGGAAAAAAAGATCCCAACCTCCAGCTGGCCGGGCCACATCGGCTTGTAAGCCGGGCCCGTCGCGTCCTCTCGGACTCAGAAGTACAGTGACACCGGTGACAGGGTCACGGAGGGCTTCTGGAGGAAAAAAAGATCCGACACTCCAGCTGGCCGGGCCATATCGGCTTGTAAGGCGGGCCCCTCGCGTCCTCTCGGACTCAGAAGTACAGTGACACCGGTGACAGGGACAGAGAGGGCTTCTGGAGGAAAAAAAGATCCCAACCTCCAGCTGGCCGGGCCACATCGGCTTGTAAGCCGGGCCCGTCGCGTCCTCTCGGACTCAGAAGTACAGTGACACCGGTGACAGGGACACGGAGGGCTTCTGGAGGAAAAAAAGATCCGACACCCCAGCTGGCCGGGCCACATCGGCTTGTAAGCCGGGCCCGTCGCGTCCTCTCGGACTCAGAAGTACAGTGACACCGGTGACAGGGACAGAGAGGGCTTCTGGAGGAAAAAAAAAAAAAAAAGATCCGAACCTCCAGCACCGGGCCACGTCGGCTTGTAAGCCGGGCCCGTCGCGTCCTCTCGGACTCAGAAGTACAGTGACACCGGTGACAGGGACACGGAGGGCTTCTGGAGGAAAAAAAGATCCGACACTCCAGCTGGCCGGGCCATATCGGCTTGTAAGCCGGGCCCCTCGCGTCCTCTCGGTCTCAGAAGTACAGGGACACCGGTGACAGGGACAGAGAGGGCTTCTGGAGGAAAAAAAGATCCCAACCTCCAGCTGGCCGGGCCACATCGGCTTGTAAGCCGGGCCCGTCGCGTCCTCTCGGACTCAGAAGTACAGTGACACCGGTGACAGGGACACGGAGGGCTTCTGGAGGAAAAAAAGATCCCAACCTCCAGCTGGCCGGGCCACATCGGCTTGTAAGCCGGGCCCGTCGCGTCCTCTCGGACTCAGAAGTACAGTGACACCGGTGACAGGGACACGGAGGGCTTCTGGAGGAAAAAAAGATCCGACACCCCAGCTGGCCGGGCCACATCGGCTTGTAAGCCGGGCCCGTCGCGTCCTCTCGGACTCAGAAGTACAGTGACACTGGTGACAGGGACAGAGAGGGCTTCTGGAGGAAAAAAAAAAAAAAGATCCGAACCTCCAGCACCGGGCCACGTCGGCTTGTAAGCCGGGCCCGTCGCGTCCTCTCGGACTCAGAAGTACAGTGACACCGGTGACAGGGACACGGAGGGCTTCTGGAGGAAAAAAAGATCCGACACCCCAGCTGGCCGGGCCACATCGGCTTGTAAGCCGGGCCCGTCGCGTCCTCTCGGACTCAGAAGTACAGTGACACCGGTGACAGGGACACGGAGGGCTTCTGGAGGAAAAAAAGATCCGACACTCCAGCTGGCCGGGCCATATCGGCTTGTAAGCCGGGCCCCTCGCGTCCTCTCGGTCTCAGAAGTACAGGGACACCGGTGACAGGGACAGAGAGGGCTTCTGGAGGAAAAAAAGATCCCAACCTCCAGCTGGCCGGGCCACATCGGCTTGTAAGCCGGGCCCGTCGCGTCCTCTCGGACTCAGAAGTACAGTGACACCGGTGACAGGGACACGGAGGGCTTCTGGAGGAAAAAAAGATCCCAACCTCCAGCTGGCCGGGCCACATCGGCTTGTAAGCCGGGCCCGTCGCGTCCTCTCGGACTCAGAAGTACAGTGACACCGGTGACAGGGTCACGGAGGGCTTCTGGAGGAAAAGATCCGACACTCCAGCTGGCCGGGCCACATCGGCTTGTAAGCCGGGCCCCTCGCGTCCTCTCGGACTCAGAAGTACAGTGACACCGGTGACAGGGACACGGAGGGCTTCTGGAGGAAAAAAGATCCGACACTCCAGCTGGCCGGGCCACATCGGCTTGTAAGCCGGGCCCCTCGCGTCCTCTCGGACTCAGAAGTACAGGGACACCGGTGACAGGGACAGAGAGGGCTTCTGGAGGAAAAAAGATCCCAACCTCCAGCTGGCCGGGCCACATCGGCTTGTAAGCCGGGCCCCTCGCGTTTTCTCGTACTCAGAAGTACAGTGACACCGGTGACAGGGACAGAGAGGGCTTCTGGAGGAAAAAAAAAAAAAAAAGATCCGAACCTCCAGCACCGGGCCACGTCGGCTTGTAAGACGGGCCCGTCGCGTCCTCTCGGACTCAGAAGTACAGTGACACCGGTGACAGGGACAGAGAGGGCTTCTGGAGGAAAAAAAAGATCCCAACCTCCAGCTGGCCGGGCCACATCGGCTTGTAAGCCGGGCCCGTCGCGTCCTCTCGGACTCAGAAGTACAGTGACACCGGTGACAGGGACACGGAGGGCTTCTGGAGGAAAAAAAGATCCCAACCTCCAGCTGGCCGGGCCACATCGGCTTGTAAGCCGGGCCCGTCGCGTCCTCTCGGACTCAGAAGTACAGTGACACCGGTGACAGGGACACGGAGGGCTTCTGGAGGAAAAAAAGATCCGACACCCCAGCTGGCCGGGCCACATCGGCTTGTAAGCCGGGCCCGTCGCGTCCTCTCGGACTCAGAAGTACAGTGACACCGGTGACAGGGACAGAGAGGGCTTCTGGAGGAAAAAAAAAAAAAAAAAAAGATCCGAACCTCCAGCACCGGGCCACGTCGGCTTGTAAGCCGGGCCCGTCGCGTCCTCTCGGACTCAGAAGTACAGTGACACCGGTGACAGGGACACGGAGGGCTTCTGGAGGAAAAAAAGATCCGACACCCCAGCTGGCCGGGCCACATCGGCTTGTAAGCCGGGCCCGTCGCGTCCTCTCGGACTCAGAAGTACAGTGACACGGGTGACAGGGACACGGAGGGCTTCTGGAGGAAAAAAAGATCCGACACTCCAGCTGGCCGGGCCACATCGGCTTGTAAGCCGGGCCTGTCGCGTTCTCTCGGACTCAGAAGTACAGTGTCCCGGGTGACAGGGACAGAGAGGGCTCCTGGAGGAAAAAAAAAAAAAAAAATCTGAACCTCCAGCACCGGGCCACTTCGGCTTGTAAGCCGGGCCAGTCGCGTCCTCTCGGACTCAGAAGTACAATGTCCCCGGTGACGGGGACAGAGAAGGCTTCTGGAAGAAAAAAAAAATAAAAATGCGTAGGACTTTAAGCCTTCTGGTCGACCTAATAACGTCGCCACCAACCTTCTATTTCCCCAAAGGGCGCGCAGCAACTCGGTCTGCTTTGCCCATCTCCCGGTACAACCTCCTTGGTACAGACTGTCCCTCCACACGACACCATCTCCGATACGCCTCGCCTGCTTGCCGGGTCTCATGTCACCCTGGCCGCCTCACCACAGGCACTTCCCTCCTCTGTGTCACCAAGCGGAGACGGCAGGAGCGTTGCGGAAACTTGTCACCACTAGGTGTCGCCCGACAACGGTCTCCATCAACCAAACAAACCAATACAGATTGCTCACGCGCCGCCACATTCATTCACTCATTCGGTCTCTCCCGAGGGTCCTCCCGAGCTCAGGGTGGGACACTCGCGCACGCACCACGGAGCAGCGTACCCACCCACCACTTCTCCCGAGTGGCACAAACGGTCCCCATCGTCCCGCCCGAACATAGCGAACGCGGGCTAGACTCGGGCACCCAAAAACGAAAGTAGGACAGTGAGTGGTGAAAACAGGCGAAACCGTTCTCTAAGTCAAAGTACGTGGCTGGCGAATCGGTCTGCGGGGCGAGGGAACAGGCACAATTAGGGGAACGGAGCACAGTATAGGAAGGGAGCATCTAAGCACGGTGTCAGTGGAAGGTGGCGGCGACCTCAGTTCCACCCCATTTAGGTCTCATTTTTAAAACACTCTACCGCTTGGGGTTTGTTGTTTTCTGGGGCTCGCTGCCACCGCCCGCCGGCCACTCACCCGCCCGCCCGCCCGCTGGCTCGCCCTCCCCCCCCCCCCGCCCGCCCGCCCGCCCGCCCGCTCGCTCGCTCGCTCGCTCGCTCGCCCTCCCCGCCCCCGCCCGCCCGCCCGCCCGCTCGCTCGCTGGCTCGCCCTCCCGCCCGCCCCCTTTTCCAAGACTAAATTCAGAGTTAAAACAGTGGTGGAATGGTTAAAATGCCCGTTTGTATTTATTTTTTTCTAGGAGTACCCCTTCATAGTGATTTGCTTTCACTTTGGCCAGAAAAATATTTATTTTATGCACGACTTCCCCTCGTCCTCGCGAGCGTGTGTGTGTGTGTGTGTGTGTGTGTGTGTGTGTGTGTGTGTTTTGGTTTTTTTGTTTGTTTGTTTGTTTGTTTTGTTTTGTTTTCTGAGAGCATACTAGATCACCTCTCGGAATGGGAACAGTAAGGGGGTGGGGAGAGACGACTGATCAAAGAATCAGTAACTCTGCAGGGTGGGGTTGGTTGGCAAAGGGGTTTCCTTCAGAGGTTGGAGAATATATAGCCAGCCACCTTGGGAAGATTGCTAAAGAGAGTCAAGCCTCTCTTGCTCTCTTTTCTTGGCCTCCCTGCCCTGCCTCATAATAAAAGGTGAAGAAAGGCCAAAGACATGGAGGAGAAGGGAGGGGGAGGAAGATAACAAGTATGATATTAAAATAATTTTTGATAGACTCACGCACTCAGGAAGAGAACATGAGAGCCTCAGTGGGACCCTGTGTCTGGGTCCCTGAGGGTAAGGGAAGCATAACAATCCGTAGGTCTTTCTGGCTAGCAGGTAAAATTAAATCAAATGAAAAAGTGAAGTAAAAATCGATTCGAGGAAGATAACAAGTATGATAGTAAAATAATTTTAATATTTTAAATGTTCCAGGACAGCCAGAACTATAAAGAGAAACCCTGTCTCGAAAAACAAAATCAGGGCTGGTGAGATGGCTCAGTGGGTAAGAGTACCCGACTGCTCTTTCAAAGGTCCAGAGTTCAAATCCCAGCAACCACATGGTGGCTAACAACCATCCGCAACGAGATCTGGCGCCCTCTCCTGGAGTGTCTGAAGACAGCTACAGTGTACTTACATATAATAAATAAATAAATCTTAAAAAAAAAAAAAAAAAATCAAAAACAAAAACAAAAACAAAAAAAAACCCTAAAAATAAAAAAGAATTAGAAAAAAGATTACAGAAATCAAACACTAGCCCAATAAATGGCAAGTCACTGCAATCACAGCAGAAATATTACACACACACACACACACACACACACACACACACACACACACACACAGACAAACTCTGTCATAAAATCCAACGTGCCTTCATGATCAAAGTTCGATAGTACTAGAAGAAACATATGTCTGAAAATAAAAGCCAGAACCTTCTCTGCTTCTGTTTTCTTTTGCCTCAAGATTGGGTTTCTCTGGATGTAGCCCTGGCATCCCTGCCTGGAACTTACTCTGTAGGCTTGGGTAGCCTCAAACTCACCCAGGTCCTCTCTGCCTGCCTGCCTACCTGCCTACCTACACTCTGCCACCCACACAGCCAGGCAGAAGCTAGAATCTTTTTTTATTTTTGGCCTTCTTTTCATTTATTTGTTTCTTTGTTATTATTACTATTAGTTTTCAATGTAAGTGTGTGTGTGTGGGGGGGGTGCTCTATCTGCTGCCTAGATGACTGCATATCAGAAGAAGGCACCAGAAAATAGGTGAAGCCACCATGCAGTTCCTGAAAATTAATTAAAAAAAAAAAAAAAGGAAATTCAAATCACATAGTAGGTAGATATCTGCGCAGCTGTCAGAGTGCTGTTTAAGGCTTACTGTAAATAATAAAAATTGTTATGTGTCTTTTATCCAAAAACAGAAGGGAGGTGGTGTACCTGCATATCTGTTCCTTTCTACTTCCTTGTTCTGTCACTAATTTGCATATTGACCTCAAGAAGATGGAAGGCGACAAGTGGGTGGCAGCCATCTTGTCCTCTGACTGACATCTGTCCTCATAAAGATGGAGGTGGCTGGCTGTCACGTGACCTACTGCTCAAGGTAGCTTTTGTTTCCAGCCTCTAGGTGGCCTAGTTTGCATATGCAGAAAGGTGAGGAGGCTCCCTAAAGCAGCCTGAACCCTTGACCATCCACAGACAGCCTCATACTTTTTGGTTATACTTTTAAACGCCAGACTCTGAATTGGTCAGTCTAAATTCTTTTGGTTTAATCAAATTTTAATTAAAATGCATAAAAAACGAAAAATATAACCAGTCATTCTGGAACCCCTTTTGTGTAACTCAGACTGTAGAATAAGCTAGCCGCAAAGTTACAGTGATCCACCTCCCTCTGCCAGCACCACCACCACCACTGCCTGGCAAAAGCAAAAATCACAAAAAGGAAGGGGGGGGGGGGACAAAAATAAGAAGATAAGAATCGTAGCAGGTCATAGTGGTGTACAACTTTCATGCCAGCATTTGAAAAACAGAGGCAGGCTCTTAAAGGATTGAGGCCTACAAAGTGTCTTCAAGACAGCCAGGGCTGCTTACACTAAGAAACTATGTATGAAAAGAATAAATTTAAGAAAGAAAGAAAGAAAGAAAGAAAGAAAGAAAGAAAGAAAGAAAGAAAGAAAGAAAGAAAGAAAGAAAGGTATTTTCCAAAAAAAAAAAAAAAAAACATTAGTCCGGGCAGTGGTGGCACATGCTTTTAATCCCAGCATTTGGGAAGCAGAGGCAGACAGATTAATGTGTTCAAGGCCATCCTGGTCTACAGAGTAAGTTCCAGGACAGCCAGGGTTACACAGAGAAACCGCATTGTGAAAAAATAAATAAATAAACTAAATAAATAAAATTTAAAAATTAAAAAAATAGCCAGGAGTGGTGGCACACGCCTTTAATCCCAGCACTAGGGAGGCAGAGATGGGAGGATTTCTGAGTTCGGGGCCAGCCTGGTCTGCAAACTGAATTCCAAAACAGACAGGGCTATACAGAGAAACCCTGTCCAAAAAACCAAAAATAAAATAAAATATAAAACAAAAATAAAATAAAATAAAACTAAAAGAATTAGAAGCCGGGCGTGGTGGCGCACGCCTTTAATCCCAGCACTCGGGAGGCAGAGGCAGGCGGATTTCTGAGTTCGAGGCCAGCCTGGTCTACAAAGTGAGCTCCAGGACAGCCAGAGCTATAAAGAGAAACCCTGTCTCGAAAAACCAAAAAAAAAATAAATAAATAAATAAAAGAATTAGAAAAAAGATTACAGAATCAATCATAAGACCACTACATGGCAAGTAACCGTAATCACAGCAGAAATATTATACACACACACACACACACACACACACACGCTGCTCTGTACTTGCTCTGTAGGCTTGGGTAGCCTCAAACTCACAGAGGTCCTCTCTGCTTGCCTGCCGGCCTGCCTGCTTCTGCCACCCACACAGCCGGGCAGAAGACAGAATCTCTTTCTCCCTCTTATTTATATATTTATTTATTTGTTTGCTTACTTGCTTGCTTGCTTGCCTGTTTGTTATTATTACTATTAGTTTTCAATGTAAATTTGTGTGTTTGCTCTATCTGCTGCCTATATGATTAGATGCCAGAAGGGGGCACCAGAACCTAGGACAAGTCACCATGCAGATCCTGAGAATTAATTACAAAAAAAAAAAAAAGGAAATTCTAATCACATAGAAGGTAGATATCTGAGAGGCTGTCAGAGTGCTTTTTAAGGCTTATGGTAAATAATAAAAATTGTGTGTCTTTTACCAAACAACAGAAGGGAAGGGAGATGGTGCACCTCCATATCTGTTGTCTACATGTCTACTTCCTTGTTTTGTCACTTGGTTGCACATTGACACATTGACCTCACCATGCTGAAAGGCGACATGTGGGTGGCAGCCAAGACTAACACACATACACACATGCACACAAACATGGAGTGAGAGAGAAAGATAAGGAGGAATGACATTAATTTTAGGAAAAAGAGATATTAATGGATAAATATTATTTCTATACATACATACACACGTTTTTTAAAAATAT
Source organism: Mus caroli (assembly GCF_978045245.1). NCBI lineage: Eukaryota > Metazoa > Chordata > Mammalia > Rodentia > Muridae > Mus > Mus caroli. The sequence continues at coordinate 123,501 of NW_028227298.1, forward strand.
TTTTATTACGTATTTTCCTCAATTACATTTCCAATGCTATCCCAAAAGTCCCCTGTACCCTCCCGCCCCTTGTTTATTAAAGAGAGAATTAGTGGAGAGCTAAGTCAATTGTGGACCACACCTTTAGCCTCAGGAGGATTTCTGCATTCAAGGTCACCCTGCCTTACAGAGTGACATCCAAGTCAGCCAGGGCTACACAAAGAAAACCTACCTGAGAAAAAAATAATAATTGAAAGAAAGAAAGAAAGAAAGAAAGAAAGAAAGAAAGAAAGAAAGAAAGAAAGAAAGAAACAAAGAGAGAGAGAGAGAGAGAGGAGAGAGAGAAAGAGAGAGGGAAAGAAAAGGGGTGCTCCACCACACCTGGCTTCCTTGTTTATTTCTAAGAATCCTTGGAAATATGATTTCTTTAATCTGTGTACCCAAGACTAACACACACACACACATGCACACAAACATGGAGTGAGAGAGAAAGATAAGGAGGTATGACAGGAATTTTACTTTACAAAAAAAGAAAAAAGAATTAGAAAAATTTAAAGAAATTATACAGAAGCCCACTTGATGTCAAGTAACAGTAATCACAGCAGAAATATTGCACACACACACACACAGACACACACACAGAAACACACACTGTCATTAAATCCAACATGCCTTCATGATCAAAGTTCTTTAGTCAATAGTACTAGAAGGAACATGTGTCCAGGGCTGGTGAGATGGTTCAGTGGGGAAGAGCACTGACTGCTCTTCCAAATGTACTGAGTTCAAATCCCAGCAACCACATGGTCCCTCACAACCACCAATAATGAGATCTGATACCCTCTCCTGGTGCGTTTGAAGACAGCTACAGTGAACTTATACTAATAAATAAATCTTTTGCCTGAGCAAGTGGGCTTGGCTAGAGCAAACAGAGGTCCTAAGCTCAATTCCCAACAATCACATGAAGGATCACAACTATCTGTACAACTAAAGTGTGTACTCATATACATAAAATACATAAATCTTGAAAGAAAGAAAGAAAGAAAGAAAGAAAGAAAGAAAGAAAGAAAGAAAGAAAGAAAGAAAGAAAGGAAGGAAGGAAGAAGGAAAGAGAGAGAGAGAGAGAGAGAGAGAGAGAAAGAAAGAAAGAAAGAAAGAAAGAAAGAAAGAGAGAGAGAGAGAAAGAAAGAAAGAAAGAAAGAAGAAAAGAAAAGGAGAGAGACACAGAGACAGACAGAGACACACAGAGAGAGAGACAGAGAGAGAAAGAGAAAGAGAGATGGAAAGAAAGATACTTTCAGAAAAAAAATTAGAAAAAAATTAAAGAAATTACACACAAGCCCACTAGATGGCAAGTAACTGCAATCCCAGCAGAAGTATTGCACACATACACACACAGAAACACACACAAACTCTGTCATTAAATCCAACGTGCCTTCATGATCAAAGTTCTTTAGTCAATAGTACTAGAAGGAACATAAGTCGGGGGCTGGTGAGATGGTTCAGTGGGTAAGAGCACCGACTGCTCTTCCAAAGGTACTGAGTTCAAATCCCAGCAACCACATGGTGGCTCACAACAACCCACAATGAGATCTGATACCCTATCCTGGTGGGTTTGAAGACATCTACTGTGAACTTATACTAATAAATAAATCTTTGGCCTGAGCAAATGGGCTTGGGTAGAGCAAGCAGAGGTCCTAATTTCATTTCCCAACAATCACATTAACGATCACAACCATCTTTACAACTAAAGTGTGTACTCATATACATAAAATACATAAATCTCGGAAGGAAGGAAGGAAGGAAGGAAGGAAGGAAGGAAGGAAGGAAGGAAGGAAGGAAGGAAGGAAGGGAAGAATGAAAGGAACATATGTCAGTAAAATAAAAGCCAGAACCTTTTCTGCTTTTGTTTTCTTGATCCTAGAGATAGGGTTTCTCTTGGTGTAGCCCTGGCAGTCCTTTCTGGAACTATCAGTGTAGGCTTGGGTAGCCTCAAACTCACAGAGGTCCTCTCTGCCTGCTTGCCTGCCAGCCTCTGCCACCCACACAGCCTGGCAGAAGCCAGAATCTCTTTTTCCCTCCTATTTATATATTTCTTAGTTTGTTTGTTTGCTTGCTTGCTTGTTTGCTGTTATTACTTTTAGTTTTCAATGTAAGTGTGTGTGTGTGTGTGCTGCCTATATGACTACATGCCAGAAGAGGGCACCAGAACCTAGGACAAGTCACCATGCACCCCCTGAGAATTACTTTTTTTTAAAAAAAAAAAAAGGAAATTCTAATCACAGATATCTGTGGGGCTGTCAGAGTGCTTTATAAGGCTTACTGTAAATAATAAAAATTGTGTGTCCTTTACCAAAAAACAGAAGGGAATGGAGGTGGTACCCCTGCATGTTTGTTGTCTGCATGTCTACTTCCTTGTTCGGTCACTGGCTTGCACATTGACACTTTGACCTCATTAAGATGAAAGGCGACCTTTTTGTGGCAGCAAAAAAAACCTCCCTGGAGGTTTGGTGGCCTACCACCTACACAAGCTCAGGCACGGAAAATAAATTAATAAAGATCTCTGAAACACAAATCTGGGGCTGGTACTAGCTGGCCATGGAATCCTATACACACACATGGAGTATTAATTTACAAGCAGCTACATCATTATCTGTGAGGGAGAGAGACATGAAAGAGTTTCCACAGCCTTTTTATTGGTGGTCAGGGTTAGGATTTCTTGTTTATTTCTTTGTTTGTTTGTTTGTTTGTTTGATTTCATTTTTTTTTTTTTGAGACAGGGTTTCTCTGTGTAGCCTTGGCTGTCCTGGAACTCACTTTGTGGACCAGGCTGGCCTTGAACTTAGAAATCTGCCTGCCTCTGCCTCCCAAGTGCTGGGATTAAAGGCGTGCGCCACCACACCCGGCTCATACACACGTTTTTTTAAATATTTTTTATTACGTATTTTCCTCAATTACATTTCCAATGCTATCCCAAATGTCCTCCATACCCTCCCCCCCCACCCCCCTGTTTTCTTAAAGAGAGAATTTCAGTAGACCTGAGGCAATTGTGGACCACACCTTTAGCCTCAGGAGGATTTCTGCATTCAAGGTCACCCTGGCTTACAGAGTGACATCCAAGTCAGCCAGGGCTACACAAAGAAAACCTACCTGAGAAAAAAATAATAATTGAAAGAAAGAAAGAAACAAACAAAGAGAGAGAGAGAGATTGAGAGAGAGAGAGAGAGAGAGAGAGAGAGAGAGAGAGAGAGAGAGAGAGAGGAGAGAAAGAGAGAGGGAAAGAAAAGGGGTGCTCCACCACAACATCTGGCTTCCTTGTTTATTTCTAAGAATCCTTGGAAATATGATTTCTTTAATCTGTGTACCCAAGACTAACACACACACACACATGCACACAAACATGGAGTGAGAGAGAAAGATAAGGAGGTATGACAGGAATTTTACTTTACAAAAAAAGAAAAAAGAATTAGAAAAATTTAAAGAAATTATACAGAAGCCCACTTGATGTCAAGTAACAGTAATCACAGCAGAAATATTGCACACACACACACACAGACACACACACAGAAACACACACTGTCATTAAATCCAACATGCCTTCATGATCAAAGTTCTTTAGTCAATAGTACTAGAAGGAACATGTGTCCAGGGCTGGTGAGATGGTTCAGTGGGGAAGAGCACTGACTGCTCTTCCAAATGTACTGAGTTCAAATCCCAGCAACCACATGGTCCCTCACAACCACCAATAATGAGATCTGATACCCTCTCCTGGTGCGTTTGAAGACAGCTACAGTGAACTTATACTAATAAATAAATCTTTTGCCTGAGCAAGTGGGCTTGGCTAGAGCAAACAGAGGTCCTAAGCTCAATTCCCAACAATCACATGAAGGATCACAACTATCTGTACAACTAAAGTGTGTACTCATATACATAAAATACATAAATCTTGAAAGAAAGAAAGAAAGAAAGAAAGAAAGAAAGAAAGAAAGAAAGAAAGAAAGAAAGAAAGAAAGAAAGGAAGGAAGGAAGAAGGAAAGAGAGAGAGAGAGAGAGAGAGAGAAAGAAAGAAAGAAAGAAAGAAAGAAAGAAAGAAAGAGAGAGAGAGAGAAAGAAAGAAAGAAAGAAAGAAGAAAAGAAAAGGAGAGAGACACAGAGACAGACAGAGACACACAGAGAGAGAGACAGAGAGAGAAAGAGAAAGAGAGATGGAAAGAAAGATACTTTCAGAAAAAAAATTAGAAAAAAATTAAAGAAATTACACACAAGCCCACTAGATGGCAAGTAACTGCAATCCCAGCAGAAGTATTGCACACATACACACACAGAAACACACACAAACTCTGTCATTAAATCCAACGTGCCTTCATGATCAAAGTTCTTTAGTCAATAGTACTAGAAGGAACATAAGTCGGGGGCTGGTGAGATGGTTCAGTGGGTAAGAGCACCGACTGCTCTTCCAAAGGTACTGAGTTCAAATCCCAGCAACCACATGGTGGCTCACAACAACCCACAATGAGATCTGATACCCTATCCTGGTGGGTTTGAAGACATCTACTGTGAACTTATACTAATAAATAAATCTTTGGCCTGAGCAAATGGGCTTGGGTAGAGCAAGCAGAGGTCCTAATTTCATTTCCCAACAATCACATTAACGATCACAACCATCTTTACAACTAAAGTGTGTACTCATATACATAAAATACATAAATCTCGGAAGGAAGGAAGGAAGGAAGGAAGGAAGGAAGGAAGGAAGGAAGGAAGGAAGGAAGGGAAGAATGAAAGGAACATATGTCAGTAAAATAAAAGCCAGAACCTTTTCTGCTTTTGTTTTCTTGATCCTAGAGATAGGGTTTCTCTTGGTGTAGCCCTGGCAGTCCTTTCTGGAACTATCAGTGTAGGCTTGGGTAGCCTCAAACTCACAGAGGTCCTCTCTGCCTGCTTGCCTGCCAGCCTCTGCCACCCACACAGCCTGGCAGAAGCCAGAATCTCTTTTTCCCTCCTATTTATATATTTCTTAGTTTGTTTGTTTGCTTGCTTGCTTGTTTGCTGTTATTACTTTTAGTTTTCAATGTAAGTGTGTGTGTGTGTGTGCTGCCTATATGACTACATGCCAGAAGAGGGCACCAGAACCTAGGACAAGTCACCATGCACCCCCTGAGAATTACTTTTTTTTAAAAAAAAAAAAAGGAAATTCTAATCACAGATATCTGTGGGGCTGTCAGAGTGCTTTATAAGGCTTACTGTAAATAATAAAAATTGTGTGTCCTTTACCAAAAAACAGAAGGGAATGGAGGTGGTACCCCTGCATGTTTGTTGTCTGCATGTCTACTTCCTTGTTCGGTCACTGGCTTGCACATTGACACTTTGACCTCATTAAGATGAAAGGCGACCTTTTTGTGGCAGCAAAAAAAACCTCCCTGGAGGTTTGGTGGCCTACCACCTACACAAGCTCAGGCACGGAAAATAAATTAATAAAGATCTCTGAAACACAAATCTGGGGCTGGTACTAGCTGGCCATGGAATCCTATACACACACATGGAGTATTAATTTACAAGCAGCTACATCATTATCTGTGAGGGAGAGAGACATGAAAGAGTTTCCACAGCCTTTTTATTGGTGGTCAGGGTTAGGATTTCTTGTTTATTTCTTTGTTTGTTTGTTTGTTTGTTTGATTTCATTTTTTTTTTTTTGAGACAGGGTTTCTCTGTGTAGCCTTGGCTGTCCTGGAACTCACTTTGTGGACCAGGCTGGCCTTGAACTTAGAAATCTGCCTGCCTCTGCCTCCCAAGTGCTGGGATTAAAGGCGTGCGCCACCACACCCGGCTCATACACACGTTTTTTTAAATATTTTTTATTACGTATTTTCCTCAATTACATTTCCAATGCTATCCCAAATGTCCTCCATACCCTCCCCCCCCACCCCCCTGTTTTCTTAAAGAGAGAATTTCAGTAGACCTGAGGCAATTGTGGACCACACCTTTAGCCTCAGGAGGATTTCTGCATTCAAGGTCACCCTGGCTTACAGAGTGACATCCAAGTCAGCCAGGGCTACACAAAGAAAACCTACCTGAGAAAAAAATAATAATTGAAAGAAAGAAAGAAACAAACAAAGAGAGAGAGAGAGATTGAGAGAGAGAGAGAGAGAGAGAGAGAGAGAGAGAGAGAGAGAGAGAGAGAGGAGAGAAAGAGAGAGGGAAAGAAAAGGGGTGCTCCACCACAACATCTGGCTTCCTTGTTTATTTCTAAGAATCCTTGGAAATATGATTTCTTTAATCTGTGTACCCAAGACTAACACACACACACACATGCACACAAACATGGAGTGAGAGAGAAAGATAAGGAGGTATGACAGGAATTTTACTTTACAAAAAAAGAAAAAAGAATTAGAAAAATTTAAAGAAATTATACAGAAGCCCACTTGATGTCAAGTAACAGTAATCACAGCAGAAATATTGCACACACACACACACAGACACACACACAGAAACACACACTGTCATTAAATCCAACATGCCTTCATGATCAAAGTTCTTTAGTCAATAGTACTAGAAGGAACATGTGTCCAGGGCTGGTGAGATGGTTCAGTGGGGAAGAGCACTGACTGCTCTTCCAAATGTACTGAGTTCAAATCCCAGCAACCACATGGTCCCTCACAACCACCAATAATGAGATCTGATACCCTCTCCTGGTGCGTTTGAAGACAGCTACAGTGAACTTATACTAATAAATAAATCTTTTGCCTGAGCAAGTGGGCTTGGCTAGAGCAAACAGAGGTCCTAAGCTCAATTCCCAACAATCACATGAAGGATCACAACTATCTGTACAACTAAAGTGTGTACTCATATACATAAAATACATAAATCTTGAAAGAAAGAAAGAAAGAAAGAAAGAAAGAAAGAAAGAAAGAAAGAAAGAAAGAAAGAAAGAAAGGAAGGAAGGAAGAAGGAAAGAGAGAGAGAGAGAGAGAGAGAGAAAGAAAGAAAGAAAGAAAGAAAGAAAGAAAGAAAGAAAGAGAGAGAGAGAGAAAGAAAGAAAGAAAGAAGAAAAGAAAAGGAGAGAGACACAGAGACAGACAGAGACACACAGAGAGAGAGACAGAGAGAGAAAGAGAAAGAGAGATGGAAAGAAAGATACTTTCAGAAAAAAAATTAGAAAAAAATTAAAGAAATTACACACAAGCCCACTAGATGGCAAGTAACTGCAATCCCAGCAGAAGTATTGCACACATACACACACAGAAACACACACAAACTCTGTCATTAAATCCAACGTGCCTTCATGATCAAAGTTCTTTAGTCAATAGTACTAGAAGGAACATAAGTCGGGGGCTGGTGAGATGGTTCAGTGGGTAAGAGCACCGACTGCTCTTCCAAAGGTACTGAGTTCAAATCCCAGCAACCACATGGTGGCTCACAACAACCCACAATGAGATCTGATACCCTATCCTGGTGGGTTTGAAGACATCTACTGTGAACTTATACTAATAAATAAATCTTTGGCCTGAGCAAATGGGCTTGGGTAGAGCAAGCAGAGGTCCTAATTTCATTTCCCAACAATCACATTAACGATCACAACCATCTTTACAACTAAAGTGTGTACTCATATACATAAAATACATAAATCTCGGAAGGAAGGAAGGAAGGAAGGAAGGAAGGAAGGAAGGAAGGAAGGAAGGAAGGAAGGAAGGAAGGAAGGAAGGGAAGAATGAAAGGAACATATGTCAGTAAAATAAAAGCCAGAACCTTTTCTGCTTTTGTTTTCTTGATCCTAGAGATAGGGTTTCTCTTGGTGTAGCCCTGGCAGTCCTTTCTGGAACTATCAGTGTAGGCTTGGGTAGCCTCAAACTCACAGAGGTCCTCTCTGCCTGCTTGCCTGCCAGCCTCTGCCACCCACACAGCCTGGCAGAAGCCAGAATCTCTTTTTCCCTCCTATTTATATATTTCTTAGTTTGTTTGTTTGCTTGCTTGCTTGTTTGCTGTTATTACTTTTAGTTTTCAATGTAAGTGTGTGTGTGTGTGTGCTGCCTATATGACTACATGCCAGAAGAGGGCACCAGAACCTAGGACAAGTCACCATGCACCCCCTGAGAATTACTTTTTTTTTAAAAAAAAAAAAGGAAATTCTAATCACAGATATCTGTGGGGCTGTCAGAGTGCTTTATAAGGCTTACTGTAAATAATAAAAATTGTGTGTCCTTTACCAAAAAACAGAAGGGAATGGAGGTGGTACCCCTGCATGTTTGTTGTCTGCATGTCTACTTCCTTGTTCGGTCACTGGCTTGCACATTGACACTTTGACCTCATTAAGATGAAAGGCGACCTTTTTGTGGCAGCAAAAAAAACCTCCCTGGAGGTTTGGTGGCCTACCACCTACACAAGCTCAGGCACGGAAAATAAATTAATAAAGATCTCTGAAACACAAATCTGGGGCTGGTACTAGCTGGCCATGGAATCCTATACACACACATGGAGTATTAATTTACAAGCAGCTACATCATTATCTGTGAGGGAGAGAGACATGAAAGAGTTTCCACAGCCTTTTTATTGGTGGTCAGGGTTAGGATTTCTTGTTTATTTCTTTGTTTGTTTGTTTGTTTGTTTGATTTCATTTTTTTTTTTTGAGACAGGGTTTCTCTGTGTAGCCTTGGCTGTCCTGGAACTCACTTTGTGGACCAGGCTGGCCTTGAACTTAGAAATCTGCCTGCCTCTGCCTCCCAAGTGCTGGGATTAAAGGCGTGCGCCACCACACCCGGCTCATACACACGTTTTTTAAAATATTTTTTTATTACGTATTTTCCTCAATTACATTTCCAATGCTATCCCAAATGTCCTCCATACCCTCCCCCCCCACCCCCCTGTTTTCTTAAAGAGAGAATTTCAGTAGACCTGAGGCAATTGTGGACCACACCTTTAGCCTCAGGAGGATTTCTGCATTCAAGGTCACCCTGGCTTACAGAGTGACATCCAAGTCAGCCAGGGCTACACAAAGAAAACCTACCTGAGAAAAAAATAATAATTGAAAGAAAGAAAGAAACAAACAAAGAGAGAGAGAGAGATTGAGAGAGAGAGAGAGAGAGAGAGAGAGAGAGAGAGAGAGAGAGAGAGAGGAGAGAAAGAGAGAGGGAAAGAAAAGGGGTGCTCCACCACAACATCTGGCTTCCTTGTTTATTTCTAAGAATCCTTGGAAATATGATTTCTTTAATCTGTGTACCCAAGACTAACACACACACACACATGCACACAAACATGGAGTGAGAGAGAAAGATAAGGAGGTATGACAGGAATTTTACTTTACAAAAAAAGAAAAAAGAATTAGAAAAATTTAAAGAAATTATACAGAAGCCCACTTGATGTCAAGTAACAGTAATCACAGCAGAAATATTGCACACACACACACACAGACACACACACAGAAACACACACTGTCATTAAATCCAACATGCCTTCATGATCAAAGTTCTTTAGTCAATAGTACTAGAAGGAACATGTGTCCAGGGCTGGTGAGATGGTTCAGTGGGGAAGAGCACTGACTGCTCTTCCAAATGTACTGAGTTCAAATCCCAGCAACCACATGGTCCCTCACAACCACCAATAATGAGATCTGATACCCTCTCCTGGTGCGTTTGAAGACAGCTACAGTGAACTTATACTAATAAATAAATCTTTTGCCTGAGCAAGTGGGCTTGGCTAGAGCAAACAGAGGTCCTAAGCTCAATTCCCAACAATCACATGAAGGATCACAACTATCTGTACAACTAAAGTGTGTACTCATATACATAAAATACATAAATCTTGAAAGAAAGAAAGAAAGAAAGAAAGAAAGAAAGAAAGAAAGAAAGAAAGAAAGAAAGAAAGAAAGGAAGGAAGGAAGGAAGGAAGGAAGAAGGAAAGAGAGAGAGAGAGAGAGAGAGAAAGAAAGAAAGAAAGAAAGAAAGAGAGAGAGAGAGAAAGAAAGAAAGAAAGAAGAAAAGAAAAGGAGAGAGACACAGAGACAGACAGAGACACACAGAGAGAGAGACAGAGAGAGAAAGAGAAAGAGAGATGGAAAGAAAGATACTTTCAGAAAAAAAATTAGAAAAAAATTAAAGAAATTACACACAAGCCCACTAGATGGCAAGTAACTGCAATCCCAGCAGAAGTATTGCACACATACACACACAGAAACACACACAAACTCTGTCATTAAATCCAACGTGCCTTCATGATCAAAGTTCTTTAGTCAATAGTACTAGAAGGAACATAAGTCGGGGGCTGGTGAGATGGTTCAGTGGGTAAGAGCACCGACTGCTCTTCCAAAGGTACTGAGTTCAAATCCCAGCAACCACATGGTGGCTCACAACAACCCACAATGAGATCTGATACCCTATCCTGGTGGGTTTGAAGACATCTACTGTGAACTTATACTAATAAATAAATCTTTGGCCTGAGCAAATGGGCTTGGGTAGAGCAAGCAGAGGTCCTAATTTCATTTCCCAACAATCACATTAACGATCACAACCATCTTTACAACTAAAGTGTGTACTCATATACATAAAATACATAAATCTCGGAAGGAAGGAAGGAAGGAAGGAAGGAAGGAAGGAAGGAAGGAAGGAAGGAAGGAAGGAAGGAAGGAAGGAAGGGAAGAATGAAAGGAACATATGTCAGTAAAATAAAAGCCAGAACCTTTTCTGCTTTTGTTTTCTTGATCCTAGAGATAGGGTTTCTCTTGGTGTAGCCCTGGCAGTCCTTTCTGGAACTATCAGTGTAGGCTTGGGTAGCCTCAAACTCACAGAGGTCCTCTCTGCCTGCTTGCCTGCCAGCCTCTGCCACCCACACAGCCTGGCAGAAGCCAGAATCTCTTTTTCCCTCCTATTTATATATTTCTTAGTTTGTTTGTTTGCTTGCTTGCTTGTTTGCTGTTATTACTTTTAGTTTTCAATGTAAGTGTGTGTGTGTGTGTGCTGCCTATATGACTACATGCCAGAAGAGGGCACCAGAACCTAGGACAAGTCACCATGCACCCCCTGAGAATTACTTTTTTTTAAAAAAAAAAAAAGGAAATTCTAATCACAGATATCTGTGGGGCTGTCAGAGTGCTTTATAAGGCTTACTGTAAATAATAAAAATTGTGTGTCCTTTACCAAAAAACAGAAGGGAATGGAGGTGGTACCCCTGCATGTTTGTTGTCTGCATGTCTACTTCCTTGTTCGGTCACTGGCTTGCACATTGACACTTTGACCTCATTAAGATGAAAGGCGACCTTTTTGTGGCAGCAAAAAAAACCTCCCTGGAGGTTTGGTGGCCTACCACCTACACAAGCTCAGGCACGGAAAATAAATTAATAAAGATCTCTGAAACACAAATCTGGGGCTGGTACTAGCTGGCCATGGAATCCTATACACACACATGGAGTATTAATTTACAAGCAGCTACATCATTATCTGTGAGGGAGAGAGACATGAAAGAGTTTCCACAGCCTTTTTATTGGTGGTCAGGGTTAGGATTTCTTGTTTATTTCTTTGTTTGTTTGTTTGTTTGTTTGATTTCATTTTTTTTTTTTTGAGACAGGGTTTCTCTGTGTAGCCTTGGCTGTCCTGGAACTCACTTTGTGGACCAGGCTGGCCTTGAACTTAGAAATCTGCCTGCCTCTGCCTCCCAAGTGCTGGGATTAAAGGCGTGCGCCACCACACCCGGCTCATACACACGTTTTTTTAAATATTTTTTTATTACGTATTTTCCTCAATTACATTTCCAATGCTATCCCAAATGTCCTCCATACCCTCCCCCCCCACCCCCCTGTTTTCTTAAAGAGAGAATTTCAGTAGACCTGAGGCAATTGTGGACCACACCTTTAGCCTCAGGAGGATTTCTGCATTCAAGGTCACCCTGGCTTACAGAGTGACATCCAAGTCAGCCAGGGCTACACAAAGAAAACCTACCTGAGAAAAAAATAATAATTGAAAGAAAGAAAGAAACAAACAAAGAGAGAGAGAGAGATTGAGAGAGAGAGAGAGAGAGAGAGAGAGAGAGAGAGAGAGAGAGAGAGAGAGAGAGAGAAAGAGAGAGGGAAAGAAAAGGGGTGCTCCACCACAACATCTGGCTTCCTTGTTTATTTCTAAGAATCCTTGGAAATATGATTTCTTTAATCTGTGTACCCAAGACTAACACACACACACACATGCACACAAACATGGAGTGAGAGAGAAAGATAAGGAGGTATGACAGGAATTTTACTTTACAAAAAAAGAAAAAAGAATTAGAAAAATTTAAAGAAATTATACAGAAGCCCACTTGATGTCAAGTAACAGTAATCACAGCAGAAATATTGCACACACACACACACAGACACACACACAGAAACACACACTGTCATTAAATCCAACATGCCTTCATGATCAAAGTTCTTTAGTCAATAGTACTAGAAGGAACATGTGTCCAGGGCTGGTGAGATGGTTCAGTGGGGAAGAGCACTGACTGCTCTTCCAAATGTACTGAGTTCAAATCCCAGCAACCACATGGTCCCTCACAACCACCAATAATGAGATCTGATACCCTCTCCTGGTGCGTTTGAAGACAGCTACAGTGAACTTATACTAATAAATAAATCTTTTGCCTGAGCAAGTGGGCTTGGCTAGAGCAAACAGAGGTCCTAAGCTCAATTCCCAACAATCACATGAAGGATCACAACTATCTGTACAACTAAAGTGTGTACTCATATACATAAAATACATAAATCTTGAAAGAAAGAAAGAAAGAAAGAAAGAAAGAAAGAAAGAAAGAAAGAAAGAAAGAAAGAAAGAAAGAAAGAAAGGAAGGAAGGAAGAAGGAAAGAGAGAGAGAGAGAGAGAGAGAGAGAAAGAAAGAAAGAAAGAAAGAAAGAAAGAAAGAAAGAGAGAGAGAGAGAAAGAAAGAAAGAAAGAAGAAAAGAAAAGGAGAGAGACACAGAGACAGACAGAGACACACAGAGAGAGAGACAGAGAGAGAAAGAGAAAGAGAGATGGAAAGAAAGATACTTTCAGAAAAAAAATTAGAAAAAAATTAAAGAAATTACACACAAGCCCACTAGATGGCAAGTAACTGCAATCCCAGCAGAAGTATTGCACACATACACACACAGAAACACACACAAACTCTGTCATTAAATCCAACGTGCCTTCATGATCAAAGTTCTTTAGTCAATAGTACTAGAAGGAACATAAGTCGGGGGCTGGTGAGATGGTTCAGTGGGTAAGAGCACCGACTGCTCTTCCAAAGGTACTGAGTTCAAATCCCAGCAACCACATGGTGGCTCACAACAACCCACAATGAGATCTGATACCCTATCCTGGTGGGTTTGAAGACATCTACTGTGAACTTATACTAATAAATAAATCTTTGGCCTGAGCAAATGGGCTTGGGTAGAGCAAGCAGAGGTCCTAATTTCATTTCCCAACAATCACATTAACGATCACAACCATCTTTACAACTAAAGTGTGTACTCATATACATAAAATACATAAATCTCGGAAGGAAGGAAGGAAGGAAGGAAGGAAGGAAGGAAGGAAGGAAGGAAGGAAGGAAGGAAGGAAGGAAGGAAGAGAAGAATGAAAGAAACATATGTCAGTAAAATAAAAGCCAGAACCTTTTCTGCTTTTGTTTTCTTGATCCTAGAGATAGGGTTTCTCTTGGTGTAGCCCTGGCAGTCCTTTCTGGAACTATCAGTGTAGGCTTGGGTAGCCTCAAACTCACAGAGGTCCTCTCTGCCTGCTTGCCTGCCAGCCTCTGCCACCCACACAGCCTGGCAGAAGCCAGAATCTCTTTTTCCCTCCTATTTATATATTTCTTAGTTTGTTTGTTTGCTTGCTTGCTTGTTTGCTGTTATTACTTTTAGTTTTCAATGTAAGTGTGTGTGTGTGTGTGTGTGTGCTGCCTATATGACTACATGCCAGAAGAGGGCACCAGAACCTAGGACAAGTCACCATGCACCCCCTGAGAATTACTTTAAAAAAAAAAAAAAAAAAAAAGGAAATTCTAATCACATAGAAGGTAGATATCTGTGGGGCTGTCAGAGTGCTTACTGTAAATAATAAAAATTGTGTGTCCTTTACCAAAAACAGAAGGGAATGGAGGTGGTACCCCTGCATGTTTGTTGTCTGCATGTCTACTTCCTTGTTCGGTCACTGGCTTGCACATTGACACTTTGACCTCATTAAGATGAAAGGCGACCTTTTGGTGGCAGCCATCTTGTCTGCTGAATGACCACCCTTCTCAAGATGGAGGTGGCTGGCCTTCATGAGACCTATTGTTCCAGGTTGCTTGTGTTTCTTCCCCTTCTTTCCCAGCTACTAGTGGATTAGAACTTAACTGAATCCAGTGCAGAAGGGTGAGGAGTCATGAAAAGCCACCAGCAGCCATGGCACACATGTTTTTCTCTTGCTTTTTGTCTATTACTTCTTTATTATTTTTAGGAGGTGGGGGTCTTTCAAGACAGTGTTTCTCTGTGTAGCCCTGGGTGTCTTGGAACTCACTCTGTAGACCAGGATGGCCTGGAATGCACAAATCTGCCAGCCTCTGGGTCCAAAGTGGTAGGATTAAAGGTGTGCCCCACCACTGCCTGGCAGTCTATTAGTTTTAAATGCCAGATGAATCCATTCTTTTACATTTTTGGGTTGGTTTGTTAGCTGATTTGATTTTATGTTGTTTTCCTGGAGGTTTGGTGGCCTAACACCTACACAAGCTCAGGCCCGAATAATAAATAAGTAAAGATCTCTGAAACACAGATCTGGGGCTGGTAATAGCTGGTCATGGAATCAATAACACACACATGGAGTCATGGAGTATTAATTTACAAGCAGCTATATCCTCACCTGTGGGGGAGAGGGACATGAAACAATTTCCACAGCCTTTGTATTGGAGGTGATGGTGGTAATGGTTAGGATTCCTTCTCTCTTTCTTTCTTTCTTTCTTTCTTTCTTTCTTTCTTTCTTTCTTTCTTTATTTATTTATTTATTTTTTATTTTGAAACAGGGTTTCTCTGTGTAGTCCTGGAACTCACTTTGTGGACATGGAATGACATGAATTTTAGGAAAAAGAGATATTAATGGCCGGGCGTGGTGGCGCATGCCTTTAATCCCAGCACTCGGGAGGCAGAGGCAGGCTGATTTCTGAGTTCGAGGCCAGCCTGGTCTACAAAGTGAGCTCCAGGACAGCCAGGGCTATACAGAGAAACCCTGTCTCGTAAAAACAAAAAAAAAAAAAAAAAAAAAGAGAGATATTAATGGATTAATATTACTTCTATACATACATGCATACATACATACATACATACATACATACATACATATAATTATACATACACACATAATTTTTTCAAATAGAATTAGAGTAGACCTGAGGCAATTGTGGAACATACCTTTAACCTCGGGCAGATTTCTGTGTTCAAGGTCACCCTGTGTTACAGAGTTAGTGTCAAGTCAGCTAGGGCTACACAGAGAAACCGTATCTCAGTAAAAAGAAAAAAATAATAGAAAGAAAGAGAGAGAGAGAGAGAGAGAGAGAGAGAGATTTAAAAAAAAAAAACTTAGTCTGGGCAGTGGTGCTTTTAATCCCAGCATTTGGGAAGCAGAGGCAGACAGATTAATATGTTCAAGGCCATCATGGTCTACAGAGTAAGTTCCAGGACAGCCAGGGTTACAGAGAGAAAGTGCATCATGAAAAAACAAAGCTATATTAAATAAATAAAATTTAAAAATTAAAAAATAGCCGGGACTGGTGGCACATACCTTTAATCCCAGCACTCCGGAGGCAGAGATGGGAAGATTTCTGGGTTCAAGATCAGCCTTGTCTGCAAAGTGAGTTCCAGGACAGCCAGGGCTATACAGAGAAACCCTGTTTCGTAAAACAAAAAATAAAATTAAATTAAATTAAAATTACAATTACAATTACAATTAAAAAGAATTAGAAAAAAAGATTACAGAAATCAAACATAAACCACTAGATGGCATGTAACCACAATTACAGCAGAAATATTGCACACACACACACACAAACTCTGTCATAAAATCAAATGTGCCTTCATGATCAAAGTTCAATAGTCAATACTGCTAGAAGAATCATATGTCTGAAAATAAAAGCCAGAACCTTTTCTGCTTTTGTTTTCTTTTGCCCCAAGATAGGGTTTCTCTTGATGTAGCCCTGGCATCCCTGCCTGGAACTTGCTCTGTAGGCTTGGGTAGCCTCAAACTCACAGAGGTCCTCTCTGCCTGCTTCTGCCACCTACACATCCAGGCAGAAGCTAGAATCTCTCTCTTTTTTTTTTTTTACCTTCTTTTCATTTATTTGTTTGTTTGTTATCATTACTATTAGTTTTCAATGTAAGTGTGTGTGTATGTGCTCTATCTGCTGCCTAGATGACTGCATGACAGAAGAAGGCACCAGAACCTAGGTGAATCCACCATGCAGTTCCTGAAAATTAATTAAAAGAAAAAAAAAAAAAAAGGAAATTCAAATCACATAGCAAGGAAAATTAATTAAAAAAAAGAAAGGAAATTCAAATCACATAGCAAGTAGAAATCTGCACAGCTGTCAGAGTGCTATTTAAGGCTTACTGTAAATAATAAAAATTGTTATGTGTCTTTTATCCAAAAACAGAAGGGAGGTGGTGTGCCTGCATATGGAAGGTGACAAGTGGGTGGCAGCCCTCTTGTCCTCTGACTGACATCTATCCTCATAAAGATGGAGGTGGCTGACTGTCACGTGACCTAATGCTCAAGGTAGCTTTTGTGTCCAGCCTCTAGGTGGCCTAGTTTGCATGTGCAGAAAGGTGAGGAGGCTCCCTAAAGCAGCCAGAACTCTTGACCATCCACAGACAGCCTCATACTGTCTTTTGTTATACTTTTAATTGCCAGACTCTGAATTGGTCAGTCTAAATTCTTTTGGTTTAATTAAATTATAATTAAAATGCATAATAAATGAAAAATATAACCAGTCATTCTGAAACTCCTTTTGTGTAACTCAGACTGTAGAATAAGCTAGCTGCAAAGTTACAGTGATCCACCTCCCTCTGCCAGCACTGCCACAACCACTGCCTGTCAAAAGCAAAAATCATAAAAAGGAAGAGGGGAGAGGGAACAAAAATAAGAAGATAAGAATCGTAGCCGGTCATAGTGGTATACAACTTTCATGCCAGCATTTGAAAAGCAGAGGCAGGCTCTTACTGGATTGAGGCCTACAAAGTGTCTTCAAGACAGCCAGGGCTGCTTACACTAAGAAACTATATATGAAAAGAATAAATTTAAGAAAGAAAAAAAAAAAAGAAAAGAAAGAAAGAATGGAAGGAAGGAAGGAAGAAAGGGAGAGGGGGGAACAGAGAGAGGGAGCAGAAGAAAAAAAGAAAGAAAGAAAAGAAAAAGAGAAACAGGCAGACTTAGGAGGTAGTGTTACTTGATTGGAGATATCATTTCTCTGTGTAGGCAGGCAGGCAGGCAGGCAGACAGCCATAGTTGTTTGCTTTAGTTTAGCTTGGTTTGGTTTTCAGGAAGTGTTGCCGAGGTCATACACAAGCACAGGCCCAAGAAATAAATAAATAAATAAGAAACACACATCTGGGGGGGGGCTAGCTTGGCCATGGAGTCACACACACACACACACACACACACACACACACACACACACACACACTAATAAAATCAGGACATCCAGTGTCTTGGCCATCAATAGTGTGACATTCATGTCTTAAATTGCAAACCAGAAAGTCAGTTGCCCACGTACAAGTCTCTTTCTTCCAAGTAAGATGTCAGTTCCCAGGGAGGCCTTGGGAACTTAAACTTTACTCACTCACACCCTACTCAAAATAGAAGTCTGATTCTAAGTGGTCTGTGCACTGAATCGGTGGTGTGGGTGTCTCTCTTGTGTTAGGGCAGGGCGGGGGTTCCATCCCCAGTGCAGGTTCTAGGAGCAAATGCCAGAAAAGTATACACATGTGCGGGTGTAGGAAATGCTGCTGGGTGGTCAGTTTGAGTCCAAGCCTATTGCAGATAACTATAGAACAAAGGAAGCAGTTCGATTGGCTTCTATCTTGATTGGTTTCTGAGGACACATCCAAGGAGAATATGTAATCAATTCTGGCAGTAACAGCAGAAACAAGCTGTGAGAAAGTGTCCTTATAATAGTAGTTAACAGCACAAAATGGCAGGCTAGCCAGGTAAGAGGTTACCTAGCCCTTATCTAATCTGAAGTAGGCCTTCACATTCCATCTAGGCCTTACTCTTTTACCTATACCTTAACAGCCAGCAGCTTTGCCCTCTGAGCACAGGCATGTATAGATCAATGAATATCTTTCTCTGTATTCATTTATTTATGAGAGACAAAGTCTCTGTACATGGTGCAAAAACATACAAGACAGCCCAGGCCGGCCACTCAATAATTTCTGCAGGCATGTGATGGAGGTAGGGTGGGCAAGTGGCATCCAAACTGTGTGAGCAGTTCCATGCCACTTAGTTATCATTATTTGTTTTATGTATGTATGTATGTATGTATGTATGTATGTATGTATGTATGTATGTGTGTGTGATTACTTAGTTAGTTTCGTATTTAATTGAACCAGGGTTATTGGGGGGGGGGGAAGGAAATTTTTTTCTATATATACAAGCAATTGTAATTTGTTATAGTGTCCCTCCCTTTTGTGAAGTTTGGATTGGGTTTTGCTTGGGATTGTTTGTTTGTTTGTTTGTTTGTTTGTTTGTTTGTTTGTTTGTTTTTCCAGACAGGGTTTCTCTGTGTAGTCCGGGCTGTCCTGGAACTCACTCTGTAGACCAGGCTGGCCTCCAATTCAGAAATCTGCCTGCCTCTGCCTCCAAAGTGCTCCCAAAGGCATGTGCCACCACTGCTCTGCTGTACTATTTAAACAGCCCACCCCACCCCACCCCCCAAAAAAGAGCAACAGCAAAACTTTACTGACTGCATATCCAATCCAACCACTCCCAGCTAACTTAGGTAATGTGCGTTTCTGTGCCAGTTGATTTTATATATATATAAATACTGTGTGTGTGTTTGTGTGAAATACAATACAATAAAATAAAATTAAGATGCTCAATTTCTTCACAAGCTTTGTTTTATTTTATTTTTGAAGGTTTTATTTATTTTTTTATTTATATGAGTACACTGCAGCTGTCTTCCAACACACACCAGAAGTGTGCATCGGATTCCAAAGTCACCATGTGGTTTGTGGGAATTGAACTCAGGACCTCTGGAAGAACAGTCAACGCTCTTCAGACCTTCACACACGTTTTATTTTATTAAGCATTAAACATGAAGTAGAAATCATTTAGATATTGTCCAGATTGGCCTTACCAATTCCTAAATTGCTGGCAGGGTGAGGCTTCTAGTGAAAGTCTTCTAGTGAGCGGAGGCTTCCTCTTTCTGTTGGGGTGTGTTATCAACTCCATTACCATTTCCAAAGATCTCAGTGTGAGCCTATTGTTTGGTTCAG
Source organism: Mus caroli (assembly GCF_978045245.1). Classification (NCBI taxonomy): domain Eukaryota; kingdom Metazoa; phylum Chordata; class Mammalia; order Rodentia; family Muridae; genus Mus; species Mus caroli. The sequence continues at coordinate 142,927 of NW_028227298.1, forward strand.
TGGGTTGCCAGAGCAAATGTGGACCTGAAAGGACAGTGAGTTCAGAGAATTCACACTGAAATCATCACTCAGGGACTTGAGGCAGAAAACTAGCCAGCCAGCCTCTGGATAGACATGGCTCAGCAGTTCAGAGAACCAGGCCATCGCAAATAGTTCACAGACTTGCAGATCCCTTCCCCCCACCGCACCCCTCCCCCAACCCCACCCAAACATAGGGAGAGAAGGCAGTGAGGGGGAGGGGGAGGTGTTGTGAGAGAATTTAGATAGCTGGAGACTTCATTCATTTACTTCTTTTATTGAGTGTATGGTGAAAGAGGGAAAATGGCTCAAAAGGGAGGGAGGGCAGACCATCTTCCCATGCTGGGATCATTCATGCTTTAAGAAGGAAGGCTGGAGGCTGGAGGCTCAGCGGTTAAGAGCCTTGACTGCTCTTCTGAAGATCAGGAGTTCAAATCCCAGCAACCACATAGTGGTTCACAACCACCCACAATGAGATCTGGTGCCCTCTTCTGGTGTGTCTGAAAACTGCTACAGTGTACTTACCTATAATAAATGAATCTGAAGAAGGGGGAGGAGGGGGAGGGGGAAGGCAGCCAGTCAGTCCAAAGGTGCTGGTGTGCACTCTAGGTGCTTTATCAAAAAGCCTTTAGTTCTGCTCTCCCATTTGATTCCCAAAAAGCAGTCTTGGAACCCTGTGCAGAGATAGATAGAAATGGCAACCACAGCAAACAAGCTAGTTAGTGAGTGAGTGAGTGAGTGAGTGAGTGAGTGAGTGAGCAGAGCAAGAGAGCTGGCTGGCAAAACACACAAAGCCAAAAGAAATGTCTGTCAAGTTTGGCCCCACAAAACAAAGCAAGCTCACATACATTCCCTGAGACTCATCCCTGGCTACAGGGAGTGTGATGTCCCTGAGTATTTTTGGAAGAAAGAAAGAAAGAAAGAAAGAGAGAGAGAGAGAGAGAGAGAGAGAGAGAGAGAGAGAGAGAGAGAAAGAAAGAAAGAAAGAAAGAAAGAAAGAAAGAAAGAAAGAAAGAAAGAAAGAAGAAAGAGAGAAAGAAAGAAAGAAAATATTTTTAAAAATATTATTTGGAAAAATATTACTTGAAAAAATCATATTTCCAGGAAAAATATTCCTTGGAAATATGATTTCTTTAATCTGTGTACCCAAGACTAACACACACACACACACATGCACACAAACATGGAGCTACTAGTGGAATAGAACTTAACTGAATCCAGTGCAGAAGGTTGAGGATTCACTGAAAAGTCACCAGCAGCCTTGGCACACATGTTTTTTTTTTTTTGTTTTTTTTTTCTTTTTTTTTTTGGTTTTTCGAGACAGGGTTTCTCTGTGTAGCCCTCGCTGTCCTGGAACTCACTCTGTAGACCAGGCTGGCCTCAAACTCAGAAATCCGCCTGCCTCTGCCTCCCGAGTGCTGGGATGGCACACATGTTTTTCTCTTGCTTTTTGTCTATTACTTCTTTATTATTTTTAGGATGTGGGGGTCTTTCAAGACAGTGTTTCTCTGTGTAGCCCTGGGTGTCTTGGAACTCACTCTGTAGACCAGGATGGCCTGGCATGCACAAATCTGCCAGCCTCTGCCTCCAATGTGGTAGGATTAAAGGTGTGCCCCAACACTGCCCGGAAGTCTATTACTTTTAAATGGCAGATGAGTCCATTCTTTTACATTTTTCTGTTTGTTTGTTAGCTGATTTGATTTTATGTTGTTTCCCTGGAGGTGTACAACCTACACAAGCTCAGGCATGGAAAATAAATAAGTAAAGATCTCTGAAACACAAATCTGGGGCTGGTACTAGCTGGCCATGGAATCCTATACACACACATGGAGTATTAATTTACAAGCAGGTACATACTTACCTGTGGGGGAGAGGGACATGAAAGAGTTTCCACAGCCTTTTTATTGGTGGTCTGGGTTAGGATTTCTTGTTTATTTGTTTGTTTGTTTGTTTGTTTGTGTGTTTGATTTTTTTTTTTTTTTTGAGACAGGTTTTCTCTGTGTAGCCTTGGCTGTCCTGGAACTCACTTTGTGGACCAGGCTGGACTTGAACTTAGAAATCTGCCTGCCTCTGCCTCCCAAGTGCTGGGATTAAAGGGGTGTTCCAGCACACCTGGCTTCCTTGTTTATTTCTAAAAATCCTTGGAAATATGATTTCTTTTTTTTTTTTTTTGTTTTTGTTTTTGTTTTTCAAGACAGGGTTTCTCTGTATAGCCCTGGCTGTCCTGGAACTCACTTTGTAGACCAGGCAGGCCTCGAACTCAGAAATCCGCCTGCCTCTGCCTCCTGAGTGCTGGGATTAAAGGCGTGCGCCACCACACCCGGCTCGGAAATATGATTTCTTAATCTGTGTACCCAGGACTAACACACATACACACATGCACACAAACATGGAGTGAGAGAGAAAGATAAGGAGGAATGACATGAAGTTTAGGAAAAAGAGATATTAATGGATTAATATTACTTCTATACATAAATACACGTTTTTTTTAAAATATTTTTTATTATGTATTTTCCTCAATTACATTTCCAATGCTATCCCAAAAGTCCCCCATACCCTCCCCCCCTTGTTTTCTTAAAGAGAGAATTACGGTAGATCTGAGGCAATTGTGGACCACACCTTTAGCCTCAGGCAGATTTCTGCATTCAAGGTCACCCTGCCTTAAGGAGTGACTTCCAAGTCAGCCAGGGCTACACAATGAATCCCTATCTGAGATTTTTTTTTTTTTATTTTGAAACAGGGTTTCTCTGTGTAGTCCTGGAACTCACTTTGTGGACCTGGAATGACATGAATTTTAGGAAAAAGAGATATTAATGGATTAATATTACTTCTATACATACATACATATAATCATACATACACACATAATTTTTTCAAATAGAATTAGAGTAGACCTGAGGCAATTGTGGAACATACCTTTAACCTCATGTCAGCTAGGGCTACACAGAGAAACCGTATCTCAGTAAAAAGAAAAAAATAATAGAAAGAAAGAGAGAGAGAGAGAGAGAGAGAGAGAGAGAGAGAGAGAGAGAGATTTTCAAAAAAAAAAAACTTAGTCTGGGCAGTGGTGCTTTTAATCCCAGCATTTGGGAAGCAGAGGCAGACAGATTAATATGTTCAAGGCCATCATGGTCTACAGAGTGAGTTCCAGGACAGCCAGGGTTACAGAGAGAAAGTGCATCATGAAAAAACAAAGCTATATTAAATAAATAAAATTTAAAAATTAAAAAATAGCCGGGACTGGTGGCACATACCTTTAATCCCAGCACTCCGGAGGCAGAGATGGGAAGATTTCTGGGTTCGAGGTCAGCCTAGTCTGCAAAGTGAGTTCCAGGACAGCCAGGGCTATACAGAGAAACCCTGTTTCGTAAAACAAAAAATAAAATAAAATTAAATTAAATTAAATTAAAATTACAATTACAATTAAAAAGAATTAGAAAAAAAGATTACAGAAATCAAACATAAACCACTAGATGGCATGTAACCACAATTACAGCAGAAATATTGCACACACACACACACACACACACACAAACTCTGTCATAAAATCAAATGTGCCTTCATGATCAAAGTTCGATAGTCAATACTGCTAGAAGAATCATACGTCTGAAAATAAAAGCCAGAACCTTTTCTGCTTTTGTTTTCTTTTGCCCCAAGATAGGGTTTCTCTTGATGTAGCCCTGGCATCCCTGCCTGGAACTTGCTCTGTAGGCTTGGGTAGCCTCAAACTCACAGAGGTCCTCTCTGCCTGCTTCTGCCACCTACACATCCAGGCAGAAGCTAGAATCTTTTTTTTTTTTAACCTTCTTTTCTTTTATTTGTTTGTTTGTTATCATTACTATTAGTTTTCTTTTTTTTTTTGGTTTTTCGAGGCAGGGTTTCTCTGTGTAGCCTTGGCTGTCCTGGAACTCATTCTGTAGACCAGGCTGGCCTCGAACTCAGAAATCCGCCTGCCTCTGCCTCCCGAGTGCTGGGACTAAAGGCGTGCGCCACCACGCCCGGCATACTATTAGTTTTCAAAGTATGTGTGTGTGTATGTGCTCTATCTGCTGCCTAGATGACTGCATGACAGAAGAAGGCACCAGAACCTAGGTGAATCCACCATGCAGTTCCTGAAAATTAATTAAAAGAAAAAAAACAAAAAAAGGAAATTCAAATCACATAGCAAGTAGAAATCTGCACAGCTGTCAGAGTGTTATTTAAGGCTTACTGTAAATAATAAAAATTGTTATGTGTCTTTTATCCAAAAACAGAAGGGAGGTGGTGTGCCTGCATATGGAAGGTGACAAGTGGGTGGCAGCCCTCTTGTCCTCTGACTGACATCTATCCTCATAAAGATGGAGGTGGCTGACTGTCACGTGACCTAATGCTCAAGGTAGCTTTTGTGTCCAGCCTCTAGGTAGCCTAGTTTGCATGTGCAGAAAGGTGAGGAGGCTCCCTAAAGCAGCCAGAACCCTTGACCATCCACAGACAGCCTCATACTGTCTTTTGTTATACTTTTAAATGCCAGACTCTGAATTGGTCAGTCTAAATTCTTTTGGTTTAATTAAATTATAATTAAAATGCATAATAAATGAAAAATATAACCAGTCATTCTGAAACTCCTTTTGTGTAACTCAGACTGTAGAATAAGCTAGCTGCAAAGTTACAGTGATCCACCTCCCTCTGCCAGCACTGCCACAACCACTGCCTGTCAAAAGCAAAAATCATAAAAAGGAAGAGGGGAGAGGGAACAAAAATAAGAAGATAAGAATCGTAGCCGGTCATAGTGGTATACAACTTTCATGCCAGCATTTGAAAAGCAGAGGCAGGCTCTTACTGGATTGAGGCCTACAAAGTGTCTTCAAGACAGCCAGGGCTGCTTACACTAAGAAACTATGTATGAAAAGAATAAATTTAAGAAAGAAAAAAAAAAAGAAAAGAAAGAAAAAAAAAGAAAAGAAAGAAAGAAAGAAAGAAAGAAAGGAAGGAAGGAAGGAAAGAAGGAAGGAAGGAAGGAAGAAAGGGAGAGGGGGGAACAGAGAGAGGGAGCAGAAGAAAAAAAGAAAGAAAAAAAAGAAAAAGAGAAACAGGCAGACTTAGGAGGTAGTGTTACTTGATTGGAGATATCATTTCTCTGTGTAGGCAGGCAGGCAGGCAGGCAGGCAGGCAGACAGCCATAGTTGTTTGCTTTAGTTTAGCTTGGTTTGGTTTTCAGGAAGTGTTGCCGAGGTCATACACAAGCACAGGCCCAAGAAATAAATAAATAAATAAATAAGAAACACACATCTGGGAGGGGGGGGGGCTAGCTTGGCCATGGAGTCACACACACACACACACACACACACACACACACACACACACACACACACACACTAATAAAATCAGGACATCCAGTGTCTTGGCCATCAATAGTGTGACATTCATGTCTTAAATTGCAAACCAGAAAGTCAGTTGCCCACCTACAAGTCTCTTTCTTCCAAGTAAGATGTCAGTTCCCAGGGAGGCCTTGGGAACTTACACTTTACTCACTCACACCCTACTCAAAATAGAAGTCTGATTCTAAGTAGTCTGTGCACTGAATCGGTGGTTTGGGTGTCTCTCTTGTGTTGGGGCAGGGCGGGGGTTCCATCCCCAGTGCAGGTTCTAGGAGCAAATGCCAGAAAAGTATACACATGTGCGGGTGTAGGAAATGCTGCTGGGTGGTCAGTTTGAGTCCAAGCCTATTGCAGATAACTATAGAATAAAGGAAGCAGTTCGATTGGCTTCTATCTTGATTGGTTTCTGAGGACACATCCAAGGAGAATATGTAATCAATTCTGGCAGTAACAGCAGAATGGCAGGCTAGCCAGGTAAGAGGTTACCTAGCCCTTATCTAATCTGAAGTAGGCCTTCACATTCCATCTAGGCCTTACTCTTTTACCTATACCTTAACAGCCAGCAGCTTTGCCCTCTGAGCCATCGCACAGGCATGTATAGATCAATGAATATCTTTCTCTGTATTCATTTATTTATGAGAGACAAAGTCTCTGTACATGGTGCAAAAACATACAAGACAGACTCAATAATTTCTGCAGGCATGTGATGGAGGTGGCATCCAAACTGTGTAAGCAGTTCCATGCCACGTAGTTATCATTATTTGTTTTATGTATGTATGTTTGTATGTGTGAGATTACTTAGTTAGTTTCGTATTTAATTGAACCAGGGTTATTTGGGGGGGGGGGGAGGAAATTTTTTTCTATATATACAAGCAATTGTAATTTGTTATAGTGTCCCTCCCTTTTGTGAAGTTTGGATTGGGTTTTGCTTGGGATTGTTTGTTTGTTGGTTGGTTGGTTTTTCCAGACAGGGTTTCTCTGTGTAGCCCGGGCTGTACTGGAACTCACTCTGTAGACCAGGCTGGCCTCCAATTCAGAAATCTGCCTGCCTCTGCCTTCCAAGTGCTCCCAAAGGCATGTGCCACCACTGCTCTGCTGTACTATTTAAACAGCCCACCCCCCCCCAAAAAAAAAGAGCAACAGCAAAACTGCAAATGTTCCTTCCTTCTCTGCATATCCAATCCAACCACTCCCAGCTAACTTAGGTAATGTGCGTTTCTGTGCCAGTTGATTATATATATATATATATATATATATATATATATATATATATATATATATATAAAATACTGTGTGTGTGTGAAATACAATACAATAAAATAAAATTAAGATGCTCAATTTCTTCACAAGCTTTGTTTTATTTTATTTTTGAAGGTTTTATTTATTTTTTTATTTATATGAGTACACTGCAGCTGTCTTCCAACACACACCAGAAGTGTGCATCGGATTCCAAAGTCACCATGTGGTTCGTGGGAATTTAACTCAGGACCTCTGGAAGAACAGTCAACGCTCTTCAGACCTTCACACACGTTTTATTTTATTAAGCATTAAACATGAAGTAGAAATCATTTAGATATTGTCCAGATTGGCCTTACCAATTCCTAAATTGCTGGCAGGGTGAGGCTTCTAGTGAAAGTCTTCTAGTGAGCGGAGGCTTCCTCTTTCTGTTGGGGTGTGTTATCAACTCCATTACCATTTCCAAAGATCTCGGTGTGAGCCTATTGTTTGGTTCAGTCGGTTGCCAGAGCAAATGTGGACCTGAAAGGACAGTGAGTTCAGAGAATTCACACTGAAATCATCACTCAGGGACTTGAGGCAGAAAACTAGCCAGCCAGCCTCTGGATAGACATGGCTCAGCAGTTCAGAGAACCAGACCATCGCAAATAGTCCACAAACCTGCAGGGACGACTTGCAGATCCCTTCCCCCCACCCCACCCCTCCCCCAGCCCCACCCAAACATAGGGAGAGAAGGCAGTGAGGGGGAGGGGGAGGTGTTGTGAGAGAATTTAGATTGCTCGAACAAATAGCTGGAGACTTCATTCATTTACTTCTTTTATTGAGCGTATGGTGAAAGAGGGAAAATGGCTCAAAAGGGAGGGAGGGAGGGAGGGAGGGAGGGCAGACCGTCTTCCCATGCTGGGATCATTCATGCTTTAAGAAGGAATGCAGGAGGCTGGAGGCTCAGCGGTTAAGAGCCCTGACTGCTCTTCTGAAGATCATGAGTTCAAATCCCAGCAACCACATAGTGGTTCACAACCACCCACAATGAGATCTGGTGCCCTCTTCTGGTGTGTCTGAAAACTGCTACAGTGTACTTACCTATAATAAATGAATCTGAAGAAGGGGGAGGAGGGGGAGGGGGAAGGCAGCCAGTCAGTCCAAAGGTGCTGGTGTGCACTCTAGGTGCTTTATCAAAAAGCCTTTAGTTCTGCTCTCCCATTTGATTCCCAAAGGGCAGTCTTGGAACCCTGTGCAGAGATAGATAGAAATGGCAACCACAGCAAACAAGCTAGTTAGTGAGTGAGTGAGTGAGTGAGTGAGTGAGCAGAGCAAGAGAGCTGGCTGGCAAAACACACAAAGCCAAAAGAAATGTCTGTCAAGTTTGGCCCCACAAAACAAAGCAAGCTCACATACATTCCCTGAGACTCATCCCTGGCTACAGGGAGTGTGATGTCCCTGAGTATTTTTGGAAGAAAGAAAGAAAGAAAGAAAGAAAGAGAGAGAGAGAGAGAGAGAGAGAGAGAGAGAGAGAGAGAGAGAGAGAGAGAGAGAAAGAAAGAAAGAAAGAAAGAAAGAAAGAAAGAAAGAAAGAAAGAAAGAAGGTGGTGTCCTTCCTACATCCCCCTTGCATGAGCTAGAGGTTTCTTTTCCTCCTCCTCCTCCTCCTCTTCTTCCTCTTCTTCTTCTTCTTCTTCTTCTTCTTCTTCTTCTTCTTCTTCTTCTTCATTTTTAGTAGAGGCAGAGAGAGTAGAGAAGAGGAGCTAGAAGTTTATTAAGTTTACCTCACAAAACAGTCTGTGTTGATTGATGCCAGGATGAAGGAAGAGAGAAAGACAGAGAGACAGAGAGACAGATAGACAGACAGACAGACAGACAGACAGACAGACAGACAGACAGACAGAAAGAAAGACAGAAAGACAGAAAGACAGAACTAGGTTGGTGAGAGAAATGGCTCAGCAGGTAAAACAGTGATTTTCCAAAGGCCCTGAGTTCAACTACCAATCACCTGTAATGAGATCTGACACCCTCTTCTGGTACATCTTAAGTCAGCTACAGGGTACTTTAAATAAATAAATAAATAAATAAATAAATAAATAAATGGAAGGAAGGAAGGAAGGAAGGAAGGAAGGAAGGAAGGAAGGAAGGAAGGAAGGAAGGAAGGAAGATATATATTGTCTCAGGGCAGTCCCAAAAACTCAGTCCTTTAAGCCTCTGGTAAACTCTGAAGGGGTAAGAGGTACAAATTCATCAGTCCTGCCTGCCTGCAGGTTGTGCCTTGCTTACTTCACTAAGACCCAAACTTTGTTTGATGTTTTTTGTTGTAGTTGTTGTTGTTGTTTTGGTTTGGTTTGGTTTGGTTTGGTTTGGGGTTTTTTTTTTCTTTTTTTTTTTTTTGCCTCTGCCTCCCAAGTGTTGGGATTAAAGGCATGAAGCACCACTGGTCGGAACAAGTAAGAAAGTAAGTAAGTAAGTAAGTACATACATACATACATACATACATACATACATACACACATACATACATAAAGAGGGGACACACATGCCTAGAGGTTGTTGTTGTTTTACAGCTTTATTGTATAAAGGCAGAGGGAAAGAGAGAAGGTAGAAAGAGGGAGAGAGGCCACGTGGAGAGGAGGAAGGATGCCTAAGGTTTTAAGATGCTCAATTTCTCCACAAATTTTATTTGGAGAGCTGGCTCAGTGGTTAAGAGCACTGTCCTCTCTTCCAGAGGTCCTTCCTGAGTTCAATTTCCAACAATCATGTGGTGGCTAACAACCATCTGTCGTGGGATCCCATGTATTATTCTGGTGTGTGTCTGAAGACAGCTGCAGTGTAGTCGTATAAACAATGCCTGCATGCATGCATGCATGCATGCATGCATGCGTACGTACATACATACATACATACATACATACATACATACATACATACATACATAATGTTTAAAAAAAAATAGAGCCAGGCAGTGGTGGGTGGGCACACACCTTTAATCTCAGCACTTGGGAGGCAGAGGCAGGCAGGCGGATTTCTGAGTTTGAGTTCAGCCTGGTCTACAGAGTGAGTTCCAGAACAGCCAGGGCTACACAGAGAAATCCTGTCTTGAAAAAAAGAAAAAGAAAAAAAACAAAACAAAACCAAAAACACCAAAACCAAAACCAAAATTTAGAAATAGCAAGCCATGTAAATACTGTCCAGAAGATTCTGTCCTTAGAAGTAGCAGAACAGGGCTGGGTGAGAATGAGTGAGTGAATGGGCCTTCCTCTTTCTGATAGGGTGTGTTATCAACTCCATTACCATTTCCAAAGGGCTACATTCCTCTGGAGCAACGTGGACCAGAAAACAAAGAGTTCAGAGAGAAAGACACAGATGTGCAGGTCCCTACCCCCACGAGGAGATGGCGGCTTGGGGTGGGGAGTAGGGGGAGGTGTAGAAGGGGAATTTAGGTAGCTTAGACAAATAAATAACTGGAAACGTCATTCATTCTTTTATTTATTTTATTTTACTTTATTTTATTTTATTGAGTGTATGGTGGAAGAGTGAAACTGGGTCAAAAGGGAGGGAGGGAGGGAGGGAGGGAGGGAGGGAGGGAGGGAGGGAGGGAGGGAGGGCAGTCTGCACGGGTACAAAGGGAAACCATGTCAAACCAAATGAAGTCAAGCAAGCAAGCAAAACAATTCATTGTACAAAGTCAAGCAAGCAAGCAAAACAATTCATTGTACATAGCCGAAGGAGAAAAAAAAAGTTAAAGATCACTTTGTTAGAACTTTTCTATATTTTAAGAAACATTAGGGCTGGTGAGATGGCTCAGCAGGTAAGAGCACCCGACAAATCCCAGCAACCACATGGTGGCTCACAACCATCCTTAACAAGATCTGACTCCCTCTTCTGGTGTGTCTGAAGACAGCCACAGTGTACTTACATGTAATAAATAAATAAATCTTAAAAAAAAAAAAGAAAAAAAGAAACATTATACGGCTTGATATCCAAACTCTCTGGTCCACTAACATATCGCTCAGACAATGCTACCCAATGCAAAGCCTAGCCTGCATTGTGTGTGTGGGTTATGAAAAACAGAAAGGCAGGAGGAATTGGCTGACGGACCTCCTTATCTGAAAGAAAGAAAAGAGAAAGAGAAATGAAGCAATATAGATGTAGCCCAGTATTTTATTTTTTCCTCAGATTAAGAAAAGTAATCTTTACAAAAATCTAGCCATATCACTGTAACCTTCATCCATTCCGTTGAGATACCCGAGAGATACCTGACACCCCACAAACACCCAAATCGGAAACAAAAGAAACCTCCCAGACCAGCCAACTAATTGGTCCAACTAATTTCAAATGAATAAATGAAACCGGGCCAACTAGTTGATCTCATTATGTCTAATAATAATAATAGTAGTAGTAGTAGTAGTAGTAGTAGTAGTAGTAGTAGTAGTAGTAGTAGTAATGCCAGGCAGTGGTGCAGCACACCTTTACTCCCAGCACTTGTGAGGCAGACAGAGGCAGGAGGATTTCTGAGTTTGATTGAGGCCAGGGTGGTCTACAGAGTGAGTTCCTGGGCAGCCAAGACTACACAGAGAAACACTGTCTCGGGGGGAAAAAGAAAAAAGCAAGCAAGCAAGCAAGCAAGCAAGCAAGCAAGCAAGCAAGCAAGCAAACAAACAGCAGACAGACCACTATTTACAAGTTACCCATTTTTGGAATATATATGAAAAGAAAATCCTTTTTGCCAGCTGACTTACCAGTTTTGTTAAAGGAAGAAAACAGAAAAGTCAGATCATCAACCTAAGGATTTTAAGATGGGCTGGAGAGATGGCTTAGTGGTTAAGAGCACCGATTGCCCCCCTCCACACACACACACACAAAAATTAAAAACAAAGCCGGGCGTGGTGGCGCACGCCTTTAATCCCAGCACTCCGGAGGCAGAGGCAGGCGGATTTCTGAGTTCAAGGCCAGCCTGGTCTACAAAGTGAGGTCCAGGACAGCCAGGTCTATTAAAAAAAAAAAAATAAAGTGTGTGTGTGTCCCCGCATATATATATATATATATATATATATATATAAAAATATAACATCCTTTTAAAATTAAAAAAGGAAAACAAACAAAACTCGAGTAAGGATAACTGGTCGACCTTCAATTTATTCCGCAAAACAAAACAAAAGGAAAATCAGAAAAGAAATCCAGATCAGACATTCTATCGACCGCATTGTGTGGAGAAAAAGACAAGGCCTCCCGGAGTACTATGGTCAACTTCCCAGTTCATTTAAATAAATAAATAAATAAATAAATAAATAAATAAATAAATAAAAATAAAAAATATGTATAAAAAAGTAAAAGAGGCACGGCTATTTGTCTGTGTATACGTATGCAGTTATATAATATTTTAAAAAGAAAAAGGTAAAGAAGTTGGAGTCTTTCTGACATCTGGTCGACCTCCACGGATTGGGGGAAAAAGACAAAGTGCCACCCGGTGTGCTGGTCGACCTCCCAGTCCATTTAAAAAAAAAAAAAATATATATATATATATATATATATGTATATATATACATATATACACATATATATATGTATAAAGTAAAAGAGGCACACATATACATTTGTGTACGTGTATGTGTGTGGTTATATATATATAAAAAAAAAGTTATATATACACACACACACATACACATTTGTCTATATATACATTTGTCTATATATATATTTCTCCATTGATACCTAAATAAAAATATTGGCTTCTTTCTGACATCTGGTCGACCTCCACGGATTGGGGGAAAAAGACAAAGTGCCACCCGGTGTGCTGGTCGACCTCCCAGTCCATTTAAAAAAAAATATATATATATATACATATGTATATATATACATATATACACATATACACATATATATATGTATAAAGTAAAAGAGGCACACATATACATTTGTCTACGTGTATGTGTGTGGTTATATATATATATAAAAAAGTTATATATACACACACACACATACACATTTGTCTATATATATTTCTCCATTGATACCTAAATAAAAATATTGGCGTCTTTATGACATCTGGTCGACCTCCGCACTTTGGGGGAAAAAGAAAAAGTGCCACATGGAGTACTGGTTGACCTCGCAGTCCATTAAAAAAAAAAAAAAAATTATAAAGTAAAAGAGGCACATATATACATTTGTCTACCTGCACGAGTGTAGTTATATATATTAAAAAAAACAAAAACAAAAGTTCGCGTCTTTCCGACATCTGGTCGACCCCCGCGGTTTGGGGGAAAAAGACAAAGTGCCAAAAGAAAAAAAAAAAAATTGGCTTCTTTCTGACATCTGGTCGACCTCCGCGGTATGGGGGAAAATGACAAAGTGCCACCCGGAGTACTGGTCGACCTATATACAAAAAAGAAAAAAAAAAAAAATTGGCTTCTTTCCGACATCTGGTCGACCTCCGCGGTTTGGGGGAAAATGACAAAGTGCCACCCGGAGTACTGGTCGACCTATATACAAAAAAAAAAAAAAAAAAAAAAAAGTCCAGAGCGAACATCTGGTCGACCGCCCCGGCAACCGCCCACGTCTGAACTTCGGGAGACGGAGGGCCCAGCCCGGGTCGGGTCGCGTGGGCCCTGCGAGCAAACT
>NW_028227298.1:161143-198643 GCF_978045245.1 Mus caroli
CCAGACGCGGACCCTCTCGGCCCCGAGGAGGGGGAAGGAGGGCTCCCGCGATTCCGCCAGCCGTGGGAACGCTGCCACGGGAAGGGGGGACGAGGCGACAGCCACACAGCCCGAGAAGCACACAGCACGCAACACGCGCGGCACAGGCCCGCGTCGCGGGAGCGGCCAAAGTCGTGGACGCGAGCGAGAGGGACGCACGCGACGGAAGGCGCGGGTGAGGCACGGGAAGACGGGCGGGACCCGGGAGCCCACCGTCGCCTCCCCAACACCCCATCCCGCGGCGGCCCCCAGGAGGGGAGGAAGGTACCGCGCACGCGGGGGTGTGCACGGAGCCCTTTCCCCAGCCACCACCACACAACCGGGCCGACCGACCACACGGCCCCGCCACCACGGCAGGACGACCGACAGGCTCTGCCCCGCGTGATCCCTCCCCAAACTCGGAGCGGGGAGGCGCGGGCCGCGGTAGACGAGAGAGCAAACGCTGCGCGCGCAGGAGGTGGTCAGGGGGCGAGCCCTCGAGGGGACCGACCGGGAGAGACCCCTCGAGACCCACACCCTTTCCGGAAGATAGCTAGAGAAGGCAACTTTCTCACTGAGGGCGGGACGGACCCAAAACCCCGACGAGCTCCGGCAACCGAGAGGATACGTGCGACAAGCGCACACACAGGGAAGCGAGAAGACCCACAACGCGGGGGTCCGCGCGGGGGGGTCTGCGGCAACAGGAAGGTTCCCTTCCAAGGGTACTTTGAGCATCCGCGGACAGAGGAGACCCTGCAACCGGTCCCCCCCGAAAGGCCAGGCCCCCCCCAAGCTCCCCACAAGGAAGCAAGGAGTTTCACGAAACTTCTCAAAAAGGCCAGCCGCGACCGCTCAGCACCAACCCTACACGCAAGGTCCGCGAGTGCGCGGGGCTGGGCGCTCACCCGACGAAGGGGGCTTGTTTTTCCTAGCCCCCTCCTCTCCTCCTCAACCCCCCTTTCACGGGCTTCCCGGACACGAACGGGAAGGCACAGAGCCAGACAGATAACCGGCAACCGAGAGAGGATGCGTGCGACAAGAGAAGACCCACACGCGGGCATCCGCGCGGGGGGATCTGCGGCAGCAGGAAGGTTCTCTTCCAGGGGTATTTTGAGCATACGCGGACAGAGGAGACCCTGCAACAGGTCCCCCCCGAAAGGCAGGCCACTGCCACTCTCCAAGCTCCACACGAGGAGCAAGGAAGCTTCACGAAACTTTTCAAAAAGGCCAGCCGCGACCGCTCAGCACCATCCCTACGCGCAAGGTCCGCGAGTGCGCGGGGTGGGCGCTCGCCCAACGAAGGGGGCTTTTTTTTTAACCGCCCTTCCTCTAATCCTCGACCCCCCTTTCATGGGCTTCTCGGACACAAACGGGAAGGCACACAGCCAGACGGAGCACCGGAGGCACGCCAGGAAACGGGAAGCGCCACCACCAACTCAGAAGCGGGCACCTAGGTGGCAAAACCTGGAACGATCCAGGAGCACCTCTGCAAGAAACAGAACGCGCGTGCACACACCAGACGGGAAGGTTATGCATCGCCACCAGCCAACATTCCCCGGCTCAGGGAAGATGGGCAAGCGATCCACGAGGACCACGCGAACCACTGCGAGAAGTGCGCGCGGGTCAGTGCTCGGGCCGGAGAGCCGCACCCCTGCCTTCCACACACCACCGGAATACGGATAGGGTGGAGAGACGAGGGGCCCGCTGGCAGAACGAGAAGAGCGGCCGCCATTCGCCATGAATGTCCGTCCCTCGCCTGGCGCGGCTTAGGCCCTGGCCCGAAGAGAACTCAGGAGCACCACATCGATCTAAGCAGAGTGAGCGACAACACGCAACCGGGAGAAACAAGCGAGATAGGCACGTCTTACACGCGGGGCAAGACAGTACGGATCCGGGCAGAGACACAACGAAGGTGCTGCCACAAAAAAAAAAGTGCACTCGGGAGGCACGTGGCAGGAAGACTCAGACACCACAATCAAGAGAGGAGGATTCAGGACTCTCCACCTCCCCCCCCGCCAAAAAAAAAAAAAATGCACTCGGGAGGCATGTGGCAGGAAGAACCAAGACACCGCAGACAGGAGAGTGGAGGATTCGGGACTCTCCACCTCCCCCCCGCCAAAAAAAAAAAAAAAATGCACTCGGGAGGCATGTGGCAGGAAGAACCAAGACACCGCAGACAGGAGAGTGGAGGATTCGGGACTCTCCACCTCCCCCCCGCCAAAAAAAAAAAAAAATGCACTCGGGAGGCGTGTGGAAGACGTGGAAACGAAAGACAGTGGAGGTTCGGGACTCCCAGGAAAAAAAAAAAAAAAAACCAGCGGGAGGAACACAAAACACTAGCACGAGACAGCTGGCTGCAACCATTCCACACAGGACACAGGTGTGACAACGACAACGTGGAAATCGGGAAAAACGCCTGAGAACGCAGCAATATCACAGCCCCTGGTTGTCACAAGCTGCCCAGCAAGCGCACACACAAACGGGAAGCAAAAGCACGGAAAGCAGGAAGCATGTCTCGGGCACAGTTTCAGGCAAGGCGACAGACCCAAGCCGATATGCAAAGAAAAATAGGCTGGACAAGCAAACAGCCTTGATTGAAAGGGTCTTTTCTCTTTAGTGTCCTTTAGTGTCCTTTAGTGTAAATAGGGAAAGGACAGCGTGTCACTACATATCTCCAGGTCCAATAGGAACAGATAGAATAGATCAAAACCATAAAAATGACAGGGAGGAAGATGACAGCCCACAGAGAACAACTGGAAGTCATACATGGGGGGGTGGCCCAAAAATGTCCCCATGAAGAAAAGAACCGGACGTCAAACGAACAACTGGTCGACCTGACAACCGGGAATACTCAAAATACCGATAGGTAAATGAAAAAAAGGCGGGACCATAGCTTTCCCTCGGCTTCAGAAGTAAAGCGCCCCCGGTGACAAAGACAGAGAGGGCTTCTGGAGAAAAAAAAGATCCGACACTCCAGCTGGCCCGGCCACATCGGCTTGTAAGCCGGGCCCGTCGCGTCCTCTCGGACTCAGAAGTACAGTGACACCCGTGACAGGGTCACGGAGGGCTTCTGGAGGAAAAAAAGATCCGACACTCCAGCTGGCCGGGCCATATCGGCTTGTAAGCCGGGCCCCTCGCGTCCTCTCGGACTCAGAAGTACAGTGACACCGGTGACAGGGACAGAGAGGGCTTCTGGAGGAAAAAAAGATCCCAACCTCCAGCTGGCCGGGCCACATCGGCTTGTAAGCCGGGCCCGTCGCGTCCTCTCGGACTCAGAAGTACAGTGACACCGGTGACAGGGTCACGGAGGGCTTCTGGAGGAAAAGATCCGACACTCCAGCTGGCCGGGCCACATCGGCTTGTAAGCCGGGCCCGTCGCGTCCTCTCGGACTAAGAAGTACAGTGACACCGGTGACAGGGACACGGAGGGCTTCTGGAGGAAAAAAAGATCCGACACTCCAGCTGGCCGGGCCATATCGGCTTGTAAGCCGAGCCCCTCGCGTCCTCTCGGACTCAGAAGTACAGGGACACCGGTGACAGGGACAGAGAGGGCTTCTGGAGGAAAAAAAGATCCCAACCTCCAGCTGGCCGGGCCACATCGGCTTGTAAGCCGGGCCCGTCGCGTCCTCTCGGACTCAGAAGTACAGTGACACCGGTGACAGGGTCACGGAGGGCTTCTGGAGGAAAAGATCCGACACTCCAGCTGGCCGGGCCACATCGGCTTGTAAGCCGGGCCCGTCGCGTCCTCTCGGACTAAGAAGTACAGTGACACCGGTGACAGGGACACGGAGGGCTTCTGGAGGAAAAAAAGATCCGACACTCCAGCTGGCCGGGCCATATCGGCTTGTAAGCCGAGCCCCTCGCGTCCTCTCGGACTCAGAAGTACAGGGACACCGGTGACAGGGACAGAGAGGGCTTCTGGAGGAAAAAAAGATCCCAACCTCCAGCTGGCCGGGCCACATCGGCTTGTAAGCCGGGCCCGTCGCGTCCTCTCGGACTCAGAAGTACAGTGTCCCGGGTGACAGGGACACGGAGGGCTTCTGGAGGAAAAGATCCGACACTCCAGCTGGCCGGGCCACATCGGCTTGTAAGCCGGGCCCGTCGCGTCCTCTCGGACTAAGAAGTACAGTGACACCGGTGACAGGGACACGGAGGGCTTCTGGAGGAAAAAAAGATCCGACACTCCAGCTGGCCGGGCCATATCGGCTTGTAAGCCGAGCCCCTCGCGTCCTCTCGGACTCAGAAGTACAGGGACACCGGTGACAGGGACAGAGAGGGCTTCTGGAGGAAAAAAAGATCCCAACCTCCAGCTGGCCGGGCCACATCGGCTTGTAAGCCGGGCCCCTCGCGTCCTCTCGGACTCAGAAGTACAGTGACACCGGTGACAGGGACAGAGAGGGCTTCTGGAGGAAAAAAAAAAAAAAAAGATCCGAACCTCCAGCACCGGGCCACGTCGGCTTGTAAGCCGGGCCCGTCGCGTCCTCTCGGACTCAGAAGTACAGGGACACCGGTGACAGGGACAGAGAGGGCTTCTGGAGGAAAAAAAAGATCCCAACCTCCAGCTGGCCGGGCCACATCGGCTTGTAAGCCGGGCCCGTCGCGTCCTCTCGGACTCAGAAGTACAGTGACACCGGTGACAGGGACACGGAGGGCTTCTGGAGGAAAGAAAGATCCGACACTCCAGCTGGCCGGGCCATATCGGCTTGTAAGCCGAGCCCCTCGCGTCCTCTCGGACTCAGAAGTACAGGGACACCGGTGACAGGGACAGAGAGGGCTTCTGGAGGAAAAAAAGATCCCAACCTCCAGCTGGCCGGGCCACATCGGCTTGTAAGCCGGGCCCCTCTCGTCCTCTCGGACTCAGAAGTACAGTGACACCGGTGACAGGGACAGAGAGGGCTTCTGGAGGAAAAAAAAAAAAAAAAAAAGATCCGAACCTCCAGCACCGGGCCACGTCGGCTTGTAAGACGGGCCCGTCGCGTCCTCTCGGACTCAGAAGTACAGTGACACCGGTGACAGGGACAGAGAGGGCTTCTGGAGGAAAAAAAAGATCCCAACCTCCAGCTGGCCGGGCCACATCGGCTTGTAAGCCGGGCCCGTCGCGTCCTCTCGGACTCAGAAGTACAGTGACACCGGTGACAGGGACACGGAGGGCTTCTGGAGGAAAAAAAGATCCGACACCCCAGCTGGCCGGGCCACATCGGCTTGTAAGCCGGGCCCGTCGCGTCCTCTCGGACTCAGAAGTACAGTGACACCGGTGACAGGGACACGGAGGGCTTCTGGAGGAAAAAAAGATCCGACACTCCAGCTGGCCGGGCCACATCGGCTTGTAAGCCGGGCCCGTCGCGTCCTCTCGGACTAAGAAGTACAGTGACACCGGTGACAGGGACAGAGAGGGCTTCTGGAGGAAAAAAGATCCCAACCTCCAGCTGGCCGGGCCACATCGGCTTGTAAGCCGGGCCCGTCGCGTCCTCTCGGACTCAGAAGTACAGTGACACCGGTGACAGGGACAGAGAGGGCTTCTGGAGGAAAAAAGATCCCAACCTCCAGCTGGCCGGGCCACATCGGCTTGTAAGCCGGGCCCGTCGCGTCCTCTCGGACTCAGAAGTACAGTGACACCGGTGACAGGGACACGGAGGGCTTCTGGAGGAAAAAAAGATCCGACACTCCAGCTGGCCGGGCCACATCGGCTTGTAAGCCGGGCCCGTCGCGTCCTCTCGGACTCAGAAGTACAGGGACACTGGTGACAGGGACAGAGAGGGCTTCTGGAGGAAAAAAGATCCCAACCTCCAGCTGGCCGGGCCACATCGGCTTGTAAGCCGGGCCCCTCGCGTCCTCTCGGACTCAGAAGTACAGTGACACCGGTGACAGGGACAGAGAGGGCTTCTGGAGGAAAAAAAAAAAAAAAAAGATCCGAACCTCCAGCACCGGGCCACGTCGGCTTGTAAGACGGGCCCGTCGCGTCCTCTCGGACTCAGAAGTACAGTGACACCGGTGACAGGGACAGAGAGGGCTTCTGGAGGAAAAAAAAGATCCCAACCTCCAGCTGGCCGGGCCACATCGGCTTGTAAGCCGGGCCCGTCGCGTCCTCTCGGACTCAGAAGTACAGTGACACCGGTGACAGGGACACGGAGGGCTTCTGGAGGAAAAAAAGATCCGACACCCCAGCTGGCCGGGCCACATCGGCTTGTAAGCAGGGCCCGTCGCGTCCTCTCGGACTCAGAAGTACAGTGACACCGGTGACAGGGACACGGAGGGCTTCTGGAGGAAAAAAAGATCCGACACTCCAGCTGGCCGGGCCACATCGGCTTGTAAGCCGGGCCCGTCGCGTCCTCTCGGACTCAGAAGTACAGTGTCCCGGGTGACAGGGACAGAGAGGGCTCCTGGAGGAAAAAAAAAAAAAAAGATCTGAACCTCCAGCACCGGGCCACGTCGGCTTGTAAGCCGGGCCAGTCGGGTCCTCTCGGACTCAGAAGTACAATGTCCCCGGTGACGGGGACAGAGAAGGCTTCTGGAAGAAAAAAAAAAATGCGTAGGACTTTAAGCCTTCTGGTCGACCTAATAACGTCGCCACCAACCTTCTATTTCCCCAAAGGGCGCGCAGCAACTCGGTCTGCTTTGCCCATCTCCCGGTACAACCTCCTTGGTACAGACTGTCCCTCCACACGACACCATCTCCGATACGCCCCGCCTGCTTGCCGGGTCTCATGTCACCCTGGCCGCCTCACCACAGGCACTTCCCTCCTCTGTGTCACCAAGCGGAGACGGCAGGAGCGTTGCGGAAACTTGTCACCACTAGGTGTCGCCCGACAACGGTCTCCATCAACCAAACAAACCAATACAGATCGCTCACGCGCCGCCACATTCATTCACTCATTCGGTCTCTCCCGAGGGTCCTCCCGAGCTCAGGGTGGGACACTCGCGCACGCACCACGGAGCAGCGTACCCACCCACCACTTCTCCCGAGTGGCACAAACGGTCCCCATCGTCCCGCCCGAACATAGCGAACGCGGGCTAGACTCGGGCACCCAAAAACGAAAGTAGGACAGTGAGTGGTGAAAACAGGCGAAACCGTTCTCTAAGTCAAAGTACGTGGCTGGCGAATCGGTCTGCGGGGCGAGGGAACAGGCACAATTAGGGGAACGGAGCACAGTATAGGAAGGGAGCATCTAAGCACGGTGTCAGTGGAAGGTGGCGGCGACCTCAGTTCCACCCCATTTAGGTCTCATTTTTAAAACACTCTACCGCTTGGGGTTTGTTGTTTTCTGGGGCTCGCTGCCACCGCCCGCCGGCCACTCACCCGCCCGCCCACCCGCTGGCTCGCCCTCCCCCCCCCCCCCCGCCCGCCCGCCCGCCCGCCCGCCCGCCCGCTCGCTCGCTCGCTCGCTCGCCCTCCCCGCCCCCGCCCGCCCGCCCGCCCGCTCGCTCGCTGGCTCGCCCTCCCGCCCGCCCCCTTTTCCAAGACTAAATTCAGAGTTAAAACAGTGGTGGAATGGTTAAAATGCCCGTTTGTATTTATTTTTTTCTAGGAGTACCCCTTCATAGTGATTTGCTTTCACTTTGGCCAGAAAAATATTTATTTTATGCACGACTTCCCCTCGTCCTCGCGAGCGTGTGTGTGTGTGTGTGTGTGTGTGTGTGTGTGTGTGTGTGTGTGTGTGTGTGTTTTGGTTTTTTTGTTTGTTTGTTTGTTTGTTTGTTTGTTTGTTTGTTTTGTTTTTTTTCTGAGAGCATACTAGATCACCTCTCGGAATGGGAACAGTAAGGGGGTGGGGAGAGACGACTGATCAAAGAATCAGTAACTCTGCAGGGTGGGGTTGGTTGGCAAAGGGGTTTCCTTCAGAGGTTGGAGAATATATAGCCAGCCACCTTGGGAAGATTGCTAAAGAGAGTCAAGCCTCTCTTGCTCTCTTTTCTTGGCCTCCCTGCCCTGCCTCATAATAAAAGGTGAAGAAAGGCCAAAGACATGGAGGAGAAGGGAGGGGGAGGAAGATAACAAGTATGATATTAAAATAATTTTTGATAGACTCACGCACTCAGGAAGAGAACATGAGAGCCTCAGTGGGACCCTGTGTCTGGGTCCCTGAGGGTAAGGGAAGCATAACAATCCGTAGGTCTTTCTGGCTAGCAGGTAAAATTAAATCAAATGAAAAAGTGAAGTAAAAATCGATTCGAGGAAGATAACAAGTATGATAGTAAAATAATTTTAATATTTTAAATGTTCCAGGACAGCCAGAACTATAAAGAGAAACCCTGTCTCAAAAAACAAAATCAAAAACAAAAACAAAAACAAAAAAAAAACCCTAAAAATAAAAAAGAATTAGAAAAAAGATTACAGAAATCAAACACTAGCCCAATAGATGGCAAGTCACTGCAATCACAGCAGAAATATTACACACACACACACACACACACACACACACACACAGACAAACTCTGTCATAAAATCCAACGTGCCTTCATGATCAAAGTTCGATAGTACTAGAAGAAACATATGTCTGAAAATAAAAGCCAGAACCTTCTCTGCTTCTGTTTTCTTTTGCCTCAAGATTGGGTTTCTCTGGATGTAGCCCTGGCATCCCTGCCTGGAACTTACTCTGTAGGCTTGGGTAGCCTCAAACTCACCCAGGTCCTCTCTGCCTGCCTGCCTACCTGCCTACCTACACTCTGCCACCCACACAGCCAGGCAGAAGCTAGAATCTTTTTTTATTTTTGGCCTTCTTTTCATTTATTTGTTTGTTTGTTATTATTACTATTAGTTTTCAATGTAAGTGTGTGTGTGTGTGTGGGGGGGGGTGCTCTATCTGCTGCCTAGATGACTGCATATCAGAAGAAGGCACCAGAAAATAGGTGAAGCCACCATGCAGTTCCTGAAAATTAATTTAAAAAAAAAAAAAAGGAAATTCAAATCACATAGTAGGTAGATATCTGCGCAGCTGTCAGAGTGCTGTTTAAGGCTTACTGTAAATAATAAAAATTGTTATGTGTCTTTTATCCAAAAACAGAAGGGAGGTGGTGTACCTGCATATCTGTTCCTTTCTACTTCCTTGTTCTGTCACTAATTTGCATATTGACCTCAAGAAGATGGAAGGCGACAAGTGGGTGGCAGCCATCTTGTCCTCTGACTGACATCTGTCCTCATAAAGATGGAGGTGGCTGGCTGTCACGTGACCTACTGCTCAAGGTAGCTTTTGTTTCCAGCCTCTAGGTGGCCTAGTTTGCATATGCAGAAAGGTGAGGAGGCTCCCTAAAGCAGCCTGAACCCTTGACCATCCACAGACAGCCTCATACTTTTTGGTTATACTTTTAAACGCCAGACTCTGAATTGGTCAGTCTAAATTCTTTTGGTTTAATCAAATTTTAATTAAAATGCATAAAAAACGAAAAATATAACCAGTCATTCTGGAACCCCTTTTGTGTAACTCAGACTGTAGAATAAGCTAGCTGCAAAGTTACAGTGATCCACCTCCCTCTGCCAGCACCACCACCACCACTGCCTGGCAAAAGCAAAAATCACAAAAAGGAAGGGTGGGGGGGGGGGACAAAAATAAGAAGATAAGAATCGTAGCAGGTCATAGTGGTGTACAACTTTCATGCCAGCATTTGAAAAACAGAGGCAGGCTCTTAAAGGATTGAGGCCTACAAAGTGTCTTCAAGACAGCCAGGGCTGCTTACACTAAGAAACTATGTATGAAAAGAATAAATTTAAGAAAGAAAGAAAGAAAGAAAGAAAGAAAGAAAGAAAGAAAGAAAGAAAGAAAGAAAGAAAGAAAGAAAGGTATTTTCCAAAAAAAAAAAAAAAACATTAGTCCGGGCAGTGGTGGCACATGCTTTTAATCCCAGCATTTGGGAAGCAGAGGCAGACAGATTAATGTGTTCAAGGCCATCCTGGTCTACAGAGTAAGTTCCAGGACAGCCAGGGTTACACAGAGAAACCGCATTGTGAAAAAAATAAATAAATAAACTAAATAAATAAAATTTAAAAATTAAAAAAATAGCCAGGAGTGGTGGCACACGCCTTTAATCCCAGCACTAGGGAGGCAGAGATGGGAGGATTTCTGAGTTCGGGGCCAGCCTGGTCTGCAAACTGAATTCCAAAACAGACAGGGCTATACAGAGAAACCCTGTCCAAAAAACCAAAAATAAAATAAAATAAAATATAAAACAAAAATAAAATAAAATAAAACTAAAAGAATTAGAAAAAAGATTACAGAATCAATCATAAGCCCACTACATGGCAAGTAACCGCAATCACAGCAGAAATATTATACACACACACACACACACACACACACACACACACACACGCTGCTCTGTACTTGCTCTGTAGGCTTGGGTAGCCTCAAACTCACAGAGGTCCTCTCTGCTTGCCTGCCGGCCTGCCTGCTTCTGCCACCCACACAGCCGGGCAGAAGACAGAATCTCTTTCTCCCTCTTATTTATATATTTATTTATTTGTTTGCTTACTTGCTTGCTTGCTTGCTTGCGTGTTTGTTATTATTACTATTAGTTTTCAATGTAAATTTGTGTGTTTGCTCTATCTGCTGCCTATATGATTAGATGCCAGAAGGGGGCACCAGAACCTAGGACAAGTCACCATGCAGATCCTGAGAATTAATTAAAAAAAAAAAAAAAAGGAAATTCTAATCACATAGAAGGTAGATATCTGAGAGGCTGTCAGAGTGCTTTTTAAGGCTTATGGTAAATAAGAAAAATTGTGTGTCTTTTACCAAACAACAGAAGGGAAGGGAGATGGTGCACCTCCATATCTGTTGTCTACATGTCTACTTCCTTGTTTTGTCACTTGGTTGCACATTGACACATTGACCTCACCATGCTGAAAGGCGACATGTGGGTGGCAGCCAAGACTAACACACATACACACATGCACACAAACATGGAGTGAGAGAGAAAGATAAGGAGGAATGACATTAATTTTAGGAAAAAGAGATATTAATGGATAAATATTATTTCTATACATACATACACACGTTTTTTAAAAATATTTTTATTACGTATTTTCCTCAATTACATTTCCAATGCTATCCCAAAAGTCCCCTGTACCCTCCCACCCCTTGTTTATTAAAGAGAGAATTAGTGGAGAGCTAAGTCAATTGTGGACCACACCTTTAGCCTCAGGAGGATTTCTGCATTCAAGGTCACCCTGCCTTACAGAGTGACTTCCAAGTCAGGCAGGTCTACACAAAGAAACCCTATCTGAGAAAAATAATAATAATTGAAAGAAAGAAAGAAAGAAAGAAAGGAAGGAAGGAAGAAAATATTTTTAAAAATATTGTTTGGAAAATATATTACTTGAAGAAATCATATTTCCAGGAAAAAATATTCCTTGGAAATATGATTTCTTTAATCTGTGTACCCAAGACTAACACACACACACACATGCACACAAACATGGAGTGAGAGAGAAAGATATGGAGGAATGACATGAATTCAACTTTACAAAAAAAAAAAAAAAGAATTAGAAAAAATTAAAGAAATTACACACAAGCCCACTAGATGGCAAGTAACCACAATCACAGCAGAAATATTGCACACACACACACACACACACACACACACACACACACACACACAAACTCTGTCATTAAATCCAATGTGCCTTCATGATCAAAGTTCTTTAGTCAATATTACTAGAAGAAAATTATGTCGGGGGCTGGTGAGATGGTTCAGTGGGGAAGAGCATTGACTGCTCTTCCAAATGTACTGAGTTCAAATCCCAGCACCCACATGGTGGCTCACAACCACCCATAATGTGATTTGGTACCCTCTTCTGGTGCATTTGAAGACAGCTACAGTGAACTTATACTAATAAATTAATCTCTGGCCTGAGCAAGTGGGTTTGGCTAGAGCAAGCAGAGGTCCTAAGTTCAATTCCCAACAATCACATGAAGGATCAAAACTCTTTAATAAAATCCAAATGGCCTTCCTTGTCAAACACTTACAGACAACAGGACTAAATAGATCATGTTTCTCACAATTCAAAAAAAAAAAAAAATTGGCTGGGCAGTGGTGGTGCAGGCCTTTAATCCAGTGCCTGGAGTCAGAGGCAGGAAGATTTCTTAGTTAGAGGCCTTCCCCACTCTACAGAGTCTCAAATAACCAAAAAAGAAAAAAGAAAGGACAGAAAAAGAAAAAAAGATAAGAAGAGAAAAGGAAAAGCAGAGTCAGGCTTTTACAGGTTTGAGGACAGCCGGGTCTACAAACTGTGTCCAAGACCACCAGGAGATCTGTTCTGCCTGCCTCTGCCATCCCCACAGCAGGAGACAGAGACTGAGTCTTACAGCCAAACCTACTCTAAATTGAAAAAACAAGCAAACAAACAAACAAACAAACTTGAAGCAATTCATCAGGAGACTGGTGTCCACTGAACTTTAGTTTTTTTCCCCAAGCATCAACCAGGGGTAAAATTGTTCATTATCTTTCAAAACACTGGAGTCTCCTAACAGAACACATGGAGCTTTAAAACAGTTTCTCCCCTCAGAGGAACCAAGGATGTTTGAAACAATTTCAACAGCCTTTCATGCATGTCTTAGCACTCTGACTATGGAGGCTATTGGAGAAAGTTACAGCAGTGGATACTACAGAAACAAGGAGAGTAAGGGACCAGGATTATTTTCAACACTATATTTCTTTTCTTACATTATAAAATAGAAAATAATTTATTTTTTGGAGAAAATCTTGGGAGTTACCATTACAAAAATGAAATTTGGAGTTCCTGTAAACTATGTTAAGTCTTTGAACTTTCTCACGGCATATACGTAGGGCTGCCTGTGATATGTGGTACCCTGACTCTAAATGGACATGACTACATCCATCACTTAGAGAAAATACAAAGACCAGTTCTGAAGTAGCCTTAAAAGAGTGCCCTTTGCTTTAGCAAGGGGACTGTGCAATTAGAGCCATGAGTTCCATGAATATGACTTTCTTATCGCATAATTTTTTAGAGAATGTAGTACCCACCCATGATCATGTAACATTACAATTGTGAAACAACATTAATACATTCGAGAATTAACATCACCCAATAAAAGGCATATCTTCAAATATTGAGTCAAAATCTGAAAATCAAAACAGTAAATAGAGAGAATACATTAAAAATCAATCACTTAATTTGAAAACCTTGAAAACAATAACGGCCTGCTGCTGTTTCTTCAAAGGCTTGTGAACTCTTTCTGAGTGGTTAGGAAATACAGAAGAGCAAAATGGAAGACATGATTTGGACTTACAGTCTTTCCTGTGTTTTTTTTTTTTTTTTTTTAAATGAGCCACACAAGAGTACTTATGTAAAAGTTGGCGCATGCCTGTTACAGAAATGCATTCATACCTGAGAGATTACAACCTCACTCTACCAAGTTCTGAAACTTTAATCTAGCACAATGGCGCCTTTCTGTGCAAACAGCTGTACCCTGAAATTGAGTACAGTAAACTTTCAGCCACCAGTAACTTTGACCGAAATTACAGATTCCAGAGTATGAATATGAAAATCACAGAGGCAGGGAAGCACACAAGTGATAGCAATAACAATGTTCCAAACCTACCTATCAAATGGAATATTCCTCCCTTTATATTAACCGTGGGCTAGGGAAAGGGAAGTTAATAATAGACTTTCTGGTACCAGTCTACACTGTATTTCACTGAAGACATAAATACAGATATATGGAGTCTGAGCACAAGGAATTCACAATCCCAATCCATTCCAAAACAATTCCTTTCACGAGAATAACCAAAATCAAAACCAAAACAAAACTCCAGAACTTGCTAATTATAAACATTAGTTTTTTCTTAGTTTTAGTACAACAAGCAGCTAAGCACCATCTATAACTATAATATCTGCAGACATGCCAACTTTCTCTGGTTTCTGAATGTACCATGCACAGGTTCAATATAGGTCGATACACACACACACACACACACACAAAAACAAAAAACAAACCAAAAAACAAACAAACAAACAAACAAACAAACAAAAAAGCCCTGTTTGTCTTACCTTATAGACTGTCCGAATCTATCTTGGATGAAAGTATTCCATGGCCACTGTGTGCTCCCTGACACCACGCCCGGCTCATACACACGTTTTTTAAAATATTTTTTATTACGTATTTTCCTCAATTACATTTCCAATGCTATCCCAAATGTCCTCCATACCCTCCCCCCCCCTTGTTTTCTTAAAGAGAGAATTACAGTAGACCTGAGGCAATTGTGGACCACACCTTTAGCCTCAGGAGGATTTCTGCATTCAAGGTCACCCTGGCTTACAGAGTGACATCCAAGTCAGCCAGGGCTACACAAAGAAAACCTACCTGAGAAAAAAATAATAATTGAAAGAAAGAAAGAAAGAAACAAACAAACAAACAAAGAGAGAGAGAGAGATTGAGAGAGAGAGAGAGAGAGAGGAGAGAGAAAGAGAGAGGGAAAGAAAAGGGGTGCTCCACCACACCTGGCTTCCTTGTTTATTTCTAAGAATCCTTGGAAATATGATTTCTTTAATCTGTGTACCCAAGACTAACACACACACACACACATGCACACAAACATGGAGTGAGAGAGAAAGATAAGGAGGTATGACAGGAATTTTACTTTACAAAAAAAGAAAAAAGAATTAGAAAAATTTAAAGAAATTATACAGAAGCCCACTTGATGTCAAGTAACAGTAATCACAGCAGAAATATTGCACACACACACACACAGACACACACACAGAAACACACACTGTCATTAAATCCAACATGCCTTCATGATCAAAGTTCTTTAGTCAATAGTACTAGAAGGAACATGTGTCCAGGGCTGGTGAGATGGTTCAGTGGGGAAGAGCACTGACTGCTCTTCCAAATGTACTGAGTTCAAATCCCAGCAACCACATGGTCCCTCACAACCACCAATAATGAGATCTGATACCCTCTCCTGGTGCGTTTGAAGACAGCTACAGTGAACTTATACTAATAAATAAATCTTTTGCCTGAGCAAGTGGGCTTGGCTAGAGCAAACAGAGGTCCTAAGCTCAATTCCCAACAATCACATGAAGGATCACAACTATCTGTACAACTAAAGTGTGTACTCATATACATAAAATACATAAATCTTGAAAGAAAGAAAGAAAGAAAGAAAGAAAGAAAGAAAGAAAGAAAGAAAGAAAGAAAGAGAGAAAGAAAGAAAGAAAGAAAGAAAGGAAGGAAGAAGGAAAGAGAGAGAGAGAGAGAGAGAAAGAAAGAAAGAAAGAAAGAAAGAAAGAGAGAGAGAGAGAAAGAAAGAAAGAAAGAAGAAAAGAAAAGGAGAGAGACACAGAGACAGACAGAGACACACAGAGAGAGAGACAGAGAGAGAAAGAGAAAGAGAGATGGAAAGAAAGATACTTTCAGAAAAAAAATTAGAAAGAAATTACACACAAGCCCACTAGATGGCAAGTAACTGCAATCCCAGCAGAAGTATTGCACACATACACACACAGAAACACACACAAACTCTGTCATTAAATCCAACGTGCCTTCATGATCAAAGTTCTTTAGTCAATAGTACTAGAAGGAACATAAGTCGGGGGCTGGTGAGATGGTTCAGTGGGTAAGAGCACCGACTGCTCTTCCAAAGGTACTGAGTTCAAATCCCAGCAACCACATGGTGGCTCACAACAACCCACAATGAGATCTGATACCCTATCCTGGTGGGTTTGAAGACATCTACTGTGAACTTATACTAATAAATAAATCTTTGGCCTGAGCAAATGGGCTTGGGTAGAGCAAGCAGAGGTCCTAATTTCATTTCCCAACAATCACATTAACGATCACAACCATCTTTACAACTAAAGTGTGTACTCATATACATAAAATAAATAAATCTCGGAAGGAAGGAAGGAAGGAAGGAAGGAAGGAAGGAAGGAAGGAAGGAAGGAAGGAAGGAAGGAAGGGAAGAATGAAAGGAACATATGTCAGTAAAATAAAAGCCAGAACCTTTTCTGCTTTTGTTTTCTTGATCCTAGAGATAGGGTTTCTCTTGGTGTAGCCCTGGCAGTCCTTTCTGGAACTATCAGTGTAGGCTTGGGTAGCCTCAAACTCACAGAGGTCCTCTCTGCCTGCTTGCCTGCCAGCCTC
Source organism: Mus caroli (assembly GCF_978045245.1). Taxonomy (NCBI): domain Eukaryota; kingdom Metazoa; phylum Chordata; class Mammalia; order Rodentia; family Muridae; genus Mus; species Mus caroli. Next base: position 177,262 of record NW_028227298.1, read on the forward strand.
TGCCACCCACACAGCCTGGCAGAAGCCAGAATCTCTTTTTCCCTCCTATTTATATATTTCTTAGTTTGTTTGTTTGCTTGCTTGCTTGTTTGCTGTTATTACTTTTAGTTTTCAATGTAAGTGTGTGTGTGTGTGTGCTGCCTATATGACTACATGCCAGAAGAGGGCACCAGAACCTAGGACAAGTCACCATGCACCCCGTGAGAATTACTTTTTTTTAAAAAAAAAAAAGGAAATTCTAATCACAGATATCTGTGGGGCTGTCAGAGTGCTTTATAAGGCTTACTGTAAATAATAAAAATTGTGTGTCCTTTACCAAAAAACAGAAGGGAATGGAGGTGGTACCCCTGCATGTTTGTTGTCTGCATGTCTACTTCCTTGTTCGGTCACTGGCTTGCACATTGACACTTTGACCTCATTAAGATGAAAGGCGACCTTTTTGTGGCAGCAAAAAAAACCTCCCTGGAGGTTTGGTGGCCTACCACCTACACAAGCTCAGGCACGGAAAATAAATTAATAAAGATCTCTGAAACACAAATCTGGGGCTGGTACTAGCTGGCCATGGAATCCTATACACACACATGGAGTATTAATTTACAAGCAGCTACATCATTATCTGTGAGGGAGAGAGACATGAAAGAGTTTCCACAGCCTTTTTATTGGTGGTCAGGGTTAGGATTTCTTGTTTATTTCTTTGTTTGTTTGTTTGTTTGTTTGATTTCATTTTTTTTTTTTTTTTTGAGACAGGGTTTCTCTGTGTAGCCTTGGCTGTCCTGGAACTCACTTTGTGGACCAGGCTGGCCTTGAACTTAGAAATCTGCCTGCCTCTGCCTCCCAAGTGCTGGGATTAAAGGCGTGCGCCACCACACCCGGCTCATACACACGTTTTTTTAAATATTTTTTTATTACGTATTTTCCTCAATTACATTTCCAATGCTATCCCAAATGTCCTCCATACCCTCCCCCCCCCCCCTGTTTTCTTAAAGAGAGAATTTCAGTAGACCTGAGGCAATTGTGGACCACACCTTTAGCCTCAGGAGGATTTCTGCATTCAAGGTCACCCTGGCTTACAGAGTGACATCCAAGTCAGCCAGGGCTACACAAAGAAAACCTACCTGAGAAAAAAATAATAATTGAAAGAAAGAAAGAAAGAAACAAACAAACAAAGAGAGAGAGAGAGATTGAGAGAGAGAGAGAGAGAGAGAGAGAGAGAGAGAGAGAGGAGAGAAAGAGAGAGGGAAAGAAAAGGGGTGCTCCACCACATCTGGCTTCCTTGTTTATTTCTAAGAATCCTTGGAAATATGATTTCTTTAATCTGTGTACCCAAGACTAACACACACACACACATGCACACAAACATGGAGTGAGAGAGAAAGATAAGGAGGTATGACAGGAATTTTACTTTACAAAAAAAGAAAAAAGAATTAGAAAAATTTAAAGAAATTATACAGAAGCCCACTTGATGTCAAGTAACAGTAATCACAGCAGAAATATTGCACACACACACACACAGACACACACACAGAAACACACACTGTCATTAAATCCAACATGCCTTCATGATCAAAGTTCTTTAGTCAATAGTACTAGAAGGAACATGTGTCCAGGGCTGGTGAGATGGTTCAGTGGGGAAGAGCACTGACTGCTCTTCCAAATGTACTGAGTTCAAATCCCAGCAACCACATGGTCCCTCACAACCACCAATAATGAGATCTGATACCCTCTCCTGGTGCGTTTGAAGACAGCTACAGTGAACTTATACTAATAAATAAATCTTTTGCCTGAGCAAGTGGGCTTGGCTAGAGCAAACAGAGGTCCTAAGCTCAATTCCCAACAATCACATGAAGGATCACAACTATCTGTACAACTAAAGTGTGTACTCATATACATAAAATACATAAATCTTGAAAGAAAGAAAGAAAGAAAGAAAGAAAGAAAGAAAGAAAGAAAGAAAGAAAGAAAGAAAGAAAGGAAGGAAGGAAGAAGGAAAGAGAGAGAGAGAGAGAGAGAGAAAGAAAGAAAGAAAGAAAGAAAGAAAGAAAGAAAGAGAGAGAGAGAGAAAGAAAGAAAGAAAGAAGAAAAGAAAAGGAGAGAGACACAGAGACAGACAGAGACACACAGAGAGAGAGACAGAGAGAGAAAGAGAAAGAGAGATGGAAAGAAAGATACTTTCAGAAAAAAAATTAGAAAAAAATTAAAGAAATTACACACAAGCCCACTAGATGGCAAGTAACTGCAATCCCAGCAGAAGTATTGCACACATACACACACAGAAACACACACAAACTCTGTCATTAAATCCAACGTGCCTTCATGATCAAAGTTCTTTAGTCAATAGTACTAGAAGGAACATAAGTCGGGGGCTGGTGAGATGGTTCAGTGGGTAAGAGCACCGACTGCTCTTCCAAAGGTACTGAGTTCAAATCCCAGCAACCACATGGTGGCTCACAACAACCCACAATGAGATCTGATACCCTATCCTGGTGGGTTTGAAGACATCTACTGTGAACTTATACTAATAAATAAATCTTTGGCCTGAGCAAATGGGCTTGGGTAGAGCAAGCAGAGGTCCTAATTTCATTTCCCAACAATCACATTAACGATCACAACCATCTTTACAACTAAAGTGTGTACTCATATACATAAAATAAATAAATCTTGGAAGGAAGGAAGGAAGGAAGGAAGGAAGGAAGGAAGGAAGGAAGGAAGGAAGGAAGGAAGGAAAGAAGGAAGGAAGGAAGGAAGGAAGGAAGGAAGGAAGGAAGGAAGGAAGGAAGGAAGGAAGGAAGGAAGGAAGGAAGGAAGGAAGGGAAGAATGAAAGGAACATATGTCAGTAAAATAAAAGCCAGAACCTTTTCTGCTTTTGTTTTCTTGATCCTAGAGATAGGGTTTCTCTTGGTGTAGCCCTGGCAGTCCTTTCTGGAACTATCAGTGTAGGCTTGGGTAGCCTCAAACTCACAGAGGTCCTCTCTGCCTGCTTGCCTGCCAGCCTCTGCCACCCACACAGCCTGGCAGAAGCCAGAATCTCTTTTTCCCTCCTATTTATATATTTCTTAGTTTGTTTGTTTGCTTGCTTGCTTGTTTGCTGTTATTACTTTTAGTTTTCAATGTAAGTGTGTGTGTGTGTGTGCTGCCTATATGACTACATGCCAGAAGAGGGCACCAGAACCTAGGACAAGTCACCATGCACCCCGTGAGAATTACTTTTTTTTAAAAAAAAAAAAAGGAAATTCTAATCACAGATATCTGTGGGGCTGTCAGAGTGCTTTATAAGGCTTACTGTAAATAATAAAAATTGTGTGTCCTTTACCAAAAAACAGAAGGGAATGGAGGTGGTACCCCTGCATGTTTGTTGTCTGCATGTCTACTTCCTTGTTCGGTCACTGGCTTGCACATTGACACTTTGACCTCATTAAGATGAAAGGCGACCTTTTTGTGGCAGCAAAAAAAACCTCCCTGGAGGTTTGGTGGCCTACCACCTACACAAGCTCAGGCACGGAAAATAAATTAATAAAGATCTCTGAAACACAAATCTGGGGCTGGTACTAGCTGGCCATGGAATCCTATACACACACATGGAGTATTAATTTACAAGCAGCTACATCATTATCTGTGAGGGAGAGAGACATGAAAGAGTTTCCACAGCCTTTTTATTGGTGGTCAGGGTTAGGATTTCTTGTTTATTTCTTTGTTTGTTTGTTTGTTTGTTTGATTTCATTTTTTTTTTTTTTTTGAGACAGGGTTTCTCTGTGTAGCCTTGGCTGTCCTGGAACTCACTTTGTGGACCAGGCTGGCCTTGAACTTAGAAATCTGCCTGCCTCTGCCTCCCAAGTGCTGGGATTAAAGGCGTGCGCCACCACACCCGGCTCATACACACGTTTTTTTAAATATTTTTTATTACGTATTTTCCTCAATTACATTTCCAATGCTATCCCAAATGTCCTCCATACCCTCCCCCCCCCTGTTTTCTTAAAGAGAGAATTTCAGTAGACCTGAGGCAATTGTGGACCACACCTTTAGCCTCAGGAGGATTTCTGCATTCAAGGTCACCCTGGCTTACAGAGTGACATCCAAGTCAGCCAGGGCTACACAAAGAAAACCTACCTGAGAAAAAAATAATAATTGAAAGAAAGAAAGAAAGAAACAAACAAACAAAGAGAGAGAGAGAGATTGAGAGAGAGAGAGAGAGAGAGAGAGAGGAGAGAAAGAGAGAGGGAAAGAAAAGGGGTGCTCCACCACATCTGGCTTCCTTGTTTATTTCTAAGAATCCTTGGAAATATGATTTCTTTAATCTGTGTACCCAAGACTAACACACACACACACATGCACACAAACATGGAGTGAGAGAGAAAGATAAGGAGGTATGACAGGAATTTTACTTTACAAAAAAAGAAAAAAGAATTAGAAAAATTTAAAGAAATTATACAGAAGCCCACTTGATGTCAAGTAACAGTAATCACAGCAGAAATATTGCACACACACACACACAGACACACACACAGAAACACACACTGTCATTAAATCCAACATGCCTTCATGATCAAAGTTCTTTAGTCAATAGTACTAGAAGGAACATGTGTCCAGGGCTGGTGAGATGGTTCAGTGGGGAAGAGCACTGACTGCTCTTCCAAATGTACTGAGTTCAAATCCCAGCAACCACATGGTCCCTCACAACCACCAATAATGAGATCTGATACCCTCTCCTGGTGCGTTTGAAGACAGCTACAGTGAACTTATACTAATAAATAAATCTTTTGCCTGAGCAAGTGGGCTTGGCTAGAGCAAACAGAGGTCCTAAGCTCAATTCCCAACAATCACATGAAGGATCACAACTATCTGTACAACTAAAGTGTGTACTCATATACATAAAATACATAAATCTTGAAAGAAAGAAAGAAAGAAAGAAAGAAAGAAAGAAAGAAAGAAAGAAAGAAAGAAAGAAAGAAAGGAAGGAAGAAGGAAAGAGAGAGAGAGAGAGAGAGAAAGAAAGAAAGAAAGAAAGAAAGAAAGAAAGAAAGAAAGAAAGAAAGAAAGAGAGAGAGAGAGAAAGAAAGAAAGAAAGAAGAAAAGAAAAGGAGAGAGACACAGAGACAGACAGAGACACACAGAGAGAGAGACAGAGAGAGAAAGAGAAAGAGAGATGGAAAGAAAGATACTTTCAGAAAAAAAATTAGAAAAAAATTAAAGAAATTACACACAAGCCCACTAGATGGCAAGTAACTGCAATCCCAGCAGAAGTATTGCACACATACACACACAGAAACACACACAAACTCTGTCATTAAATCCAACGTGCCTTCATGATCAAAGTTCTTTAGTCAATAGTACTAGAAGGAACATAAGTCGGGGGCTGGTGAGATGGTTCAGTGGGTAAGAGCACCGACTGCTCTTCCAAAGGTACTGAGTTCAAATCCCAGCAACCACATGGTGGCTCACAACAACCCACAATGAGATCTGATACCCTATCCTGGTGGGTTTGAAGACATCTACTGTGAACTTATACTAATAAATAAATCTTTGGCCTGAGCAAATGGGCTTGGGTAGAGCAAGCAGAGGTCCTAATTTCATTTCCCAACAATCACATTAACGATCACAACCATCTTTACAACTAAAGTGTGTACTCATATACATAAAATAAATAAATCTCGGAAGGAAGGAAGGAAGGAAGGAAGGAAGGAAGGAAGGAAGGAAGGAAGGAAGGAAGGAAGGAAGGAAGAGAAGAATGAAAGAAACATATGTTGGTAAAATAAAAGCCAGAACCTTTTCTGCTTTTGTTTTCTTGATCCTAGAGATAGGGTTTCTCTTGGTGTAGCCCTGGCAGTCCTTTCTGGAACTATCAGTGTAGGCTTGGGTAGCCTCAAACTCACAGAGGTCCTCTCTGCCTGCTTGCCTGCCAGCCTCTGCCACCCACACAGCCTGGCAGAAGCCAGAATCTCTTTTTCCCTCCTATTTATATATTTCTTAGTTTGTTTGTTTGCTTGCTTGCTTGTTTGCTGTTATTACTTTTAGTTTTCAATGTAAGTGTGTGTGTGTGTGTGTGTGTGCTGCCTATATGACTACATGCCAGAAGAGGGCACCAGAACCTAGGACAAGTCACCATGCACCCCCTGAGAATTACTTTTAAAAAAAAAAAAAAAAGGAAATTCTAATCACATAGAAGGTAGATATCTGTGGGGCTGTCAGAGTGCTTACTGTAAATAATAAAAATTGTGTGTCCTTTACCAAAAACAGAAGGGAATGGAGGTGGTACCCCTGCATGTTTGTTGTCTGCATGTCTACTTCCTTGTTCGGTCACTGGCTTGCACATTGACACTTTGACCTCATTAAGATGAAAGGCGACCTTTTGGTGGCAGCCATCTTGTGTGCTGAATGACCACCCTTCTCAAGATGGAGGTGGCTGGCCTTCATGAGACCTATTGTTCGAGGTTGCTTGTGTTTCTTCCCCTTCTTTCCCAGCTACTAGTGGATTAGAACTTAACTGAATCCAGTGCAGAAGGGTGAGGAGTCATGAAAAGCCACCAGCAGCCATGGCACACATGTTTTTCTCTTGCTTTTTGTCTATTACTTCTTTATTATTTTTAGGAGGTGGGGGTCTTTCAAGACAGTGTTTCTCTGTGTAGCCCTGGGTGTCTTGAAACTCACTCTGTAGACCAGGATGGCCTGGAATGCACAAATCTGCCAGCCTCTGGGTCCAAAGTGGTAGGATTAAAGGTGTGCCCCACCACTGCCTGGCAGTCTATTAGTTTTAAATGCCAGATGAATCCATTCTTTTACATTTTTGGGTTGGTTTGTTAGCTGATTTGATTTTATGTTGTTTTCCTGGAGGTTTGGTGGCCTAACACCTACACAAGCTCAGGCCCGAATAATAAATAAGTAAAGATCTCTGAAACACAGATCTGGGGCTGGTAATAGCTGGTCATGGAATCAATAACACACACATGGAGTCATGGAGTATTAATTTACAAGCAGCTATATCCTCACCTGTGGGGGAGAGGGACATGAAACAATTTCCACAGCCTTTGTATTGGAGGTGATGGTGGTAATGGTTAGGATTCCTTCTCTCTTTCTTTCTTTCTTTCTTTCTTTCTTTCTTTCTTTCTTTCTTTCTTTCTTTCTTTCTATATTTATTTATTTATTTATTTATTTATTTATTTATTTATTATTTTGAAACAGGGTTTCTCTGTGTAGTCCTGGAACTCACTTTGTGGACATGGAATGACATGAATTTTAGGAAAAAGAGATATTAATGGCCGGGCGTGGTGGCGCATGCCTTTAATCCCAGCACTCGGGAGGCAGAGGCAGGCGGATTTCTGAGTTCGAGGCCAGCCTGGTCTACAAAGTGAGCTCCAGGACAGCCAGGGCTATACAGAGAAACCCTGTCTCGTAAAAACCAAAAAAAAAAAAAAAAAAAAGAGATATTAATGGATTAATATTACTTCTATACATACATACATACATATAATTATACATACACACATAATTTTTTCAAATAGAATTAGAGTAGACCTGAGGCAATTGTGGAACATACCTTTAACCTCGGGCAGATTTCTGTGTTCAAGGTCACCCTGGGTTACAGAGTTAGTGTCAAGTCAGCTAGGGCTACACAGAGAAACCGTATCTCAGTAAAAAGAAAAAAATAATAGAAAGAAAGAGAGAGAGAGAGAGAGAGAGAGAGAGAGAGAGAGAGAGAGAGAGAGAGAGATTTAAAAAAAAAAAACTTAGTCTGGGCAGTGGTGCTTTTAATCCCAGCATTTGGGAAGCAGAGGCAGACAGATTAATATGTTCAAGGCCATCATGGTCTACAGAGTGAGTTCCAGGACAGCCAGGGTTACAGAGAGAAAGTGCATCATGAAAAAACAAAGCTATATTAAATAAATAAAATTTAAAAATTAAAAAATAGCCGGGACTGGTGGCACATACCTTTAATCCCAGCACTCCGGAGGCAGAGATGGGAAGATTTCTGGGTTCAAGATCAGCCTGGTCTGCAAAGTGAGTTCCAGGACAGCCAGGGCTATACAGAGAAACCCTGTTTCGTAAAACAAAAAATAAAATTAAATTAAATTAAAATTACAATTACAATTACAATTAAAAAGAATTAGAAAAAAAGATTACAGAAATCAAACATAAACCACTAGATGGCATGTAACCACAATTACAGCAGAAATATTGCACACACACACACACACACACACACAAACTCTGTCATAAAATCAAATGTGCCTTCATGATCAAAGTTCAATAGTCAATACTGCTAGAAGAATCATATGTCTGAAAATAAAAGCCAGAACCTTTTCTGCTTTTGTTTTCTTTTGCCCCAAGATAGGTTTCTCTTGATGTAGCCCTGGCATCCCTGCCTGGAACTTGCTCTGTAGGCTTGGGTAGCCTCAAACTCACAGAGGTCCTCTCTGCCTGCTTCTGCCACCTACACATCCAGGCAGAAGCTAGAATCTCTCTTTTTTTTTTTTTTAACCTTCTTTTCATTTATTTGTTTGTTTGTTATCATTACTATTAGTTTTCAATGTAAGTGTGTGTGTATGTGCTCTATCTGCTGCCTAGATGACTGCATGACAGAAGAAGGCACCAGAACCTAGGTGAATCCACCATGCAGTTCCTGAAAATTAATTAAAAGAAAAAAAAAAAAAAGGAAATTCAAATCACATAGCAAGGAAAATTAATTAAAAAAAAGAAAGGAAATTCAAATCACATAGCAAGTAGAAATCTGCACAGCTGTCAGAGTGCCATTTAAGGCTTACTGTAAATAATAAAAATTGTTATGTGTCTTTTATCCAAAAACAGAAGGGAGGTGGTGTGCCTGCATATGGAAGGTGACAAGTGGGTGGCAGCCCTCTTGTCCTCTGACTGACATCTATCCTCATAAAGATGGAGGTGGCTGACTGTCACGTGACCTAATGCTCAAGGTAGCTTTTGTGTCCAGCCTCTAGGTGGCCTAGTTTGCATGTGCAGAAAGGTGAGGAGGCTCCCTAAAGCAGCCAGAACTCTTGACCATCCACAGACAGCCTCATACTGTCTTTTGTTATACTTTTAATTGCCAGACTCTGAATTGGTCAGTCTAAATTCTTTTGGTTTAATTAAATTATAATTAAAATGCATAATAAATGAAAAATATAACCAGTCATTCTGAAACTCCTTTTGTGTAACTCAGACTGTAGAATAAGCTAGCTGCAAAGTTACAGTGATCCACCTCCCTCTGCCAGCACTGCCACAACCACTGCCTGTCAAAAGCAAAAATCATAAAAAGGAAGAGGGGAGAGGGAACAAAAATAAGAAGATAAGAATCGTAGCCGGTCATAGTGGTATACAACTTTCATGCCAGCATTTGAAAAGCAGAGGCAGGCTCTTACTGGATTGAGGCCTACAAAGTGTCTTCAAGACAGCCAGGGCTGCTTACACTAAGAAACTATATATGAAAAGAATAAATTTAAGAAAGAAAAAAAAAAGAAAAGAAAGAAAGAAAGAAAGAAAGAAAGAAAGAAAGAAAGAAAGAAAGAAAGAAAGAAAGAAAGAAAGAAAGGAAGGAAGGAAGGAAGGAAGGAAGGAAGGGAGAGGGGGGAACAGAGAGAGGGGGCAGAAGAAAAAAGAAAGAAAAAAAGAAAAAGAGAAACAGGCAGACTTAGGAGGTAGTGTTACTTGATTGGAGATATCATTTCTCTGTGTAGGCAGGCAGGCAGGCAGACAGCCATAGTTGTTTGCTTTAGTTTAGCTTGGTTTGGTTTTCAGGAAGTGTTGCCGAGGTCATACACAAGCACAGGCCCAAGAAATAAATAAATAAATAAGAAACACACATCTGGGGGGAGGGGGGCTAGCTTGGCCATGGAGTCACACACACACACACACACACACACACACACACACACACACTAATAAAATCAGGACATCCAGTGTCTTGGCCATCAATAGTGTGACATTCATGTCTTAACTTGCAAACCAGAAAGTCAGTTGCCCACCTACAAGTCTCTTTCTTCCAAGTAAGATGTCAGTTCCCAGGGAGGCCTTGGGAACTTAAACTTTACTCACTCACACCCTACTCAAAATAGAAGTCTGATTCTAAGTAGTCTGTGCACTGAATCGGTGGTGTGGGTGTCTCTCTTGTGTTAGGGCAGGGCGGGGGTTCCATCCCCAGTGCAGGTTCTAGGAGCAAATGCCAGAAAAGTATACACATGTGCGGGTGTAGGAAATGCTGCTGGGTGGTCAGTTTGAGTCCAAGCCTATTGCAGATAACTATAGAACAAAGGAAGCAGTTTGATTGGCTTCTATCTTGATTGGTTTCTGAGGACACATCCAAGGAGAATATGTAATCAATTCTGGCAGTAACAGCAGAAACAAGCTGTGAGAAAGTGTCCTTATAATAGTAGTTAACAGCACAAAATGGCAGGCTAGCCAGGTAAGAGGTTACCTAGCCCTTATCTAATCTGAAGTAGGCCTTCACATTCCATCTAGGCCTTATTCTTTTACCTATACCTTAACAGCCAGCAGCTTTGCCCTCTGAGCACAGGCATGTATAGATCAATGAATATCTTTCTCTGTATTCATTTATTTATGAGAGACAAAGTCTCTGTACATGGTGCAAAAACATACAAGACAGACCAGGCCGGCCACTCAATAATTTCTGCAGGCATGTGATGGAGGTAGGGTGGGCAAGTGGCATCCAAACTGTGTGAGCAGTTCCATGCCACTTAGTTATCATTATTTGTTTTATGTATGTATGTATGTATGTATGTATGTATGTATGTATGTATGTGTGTGTGTGATTACTTAGTTAGTTTCGTATTTAATTGAACCAGGGTTATTAGGGGGGGGGAGGAAATTTTTTTCTATATATACAAGCAATTGTAATTTGTTATAGTGTGAAGTTTGGAGAGAAAGAAAGAAAGAAAGAAAGAAAGAAAGAAAGAAAGAAAGAAAGAAAGAAAGAAAGAAAGAAAGAAGAAGAAAGAGAGAAAGAAAGAAAGAAAATATTTTAAAAAATATTATTTGGAAAAATATTACTTGAAAAAATCATATTTCCAGGAAAAAATATTCCTTGGAAATATGATTTCTTTAATCTGTGTACCCAAGACTAACACACACACACACACATGCACACAAACATGGAGCTACTAGTGGAATAGAACTTAACAGAATCCAGTGCAGAAGGGTGAGGATTCACTGAAAAGTCACCAGCAGCCTTGGCACACATGTTTTTCTCTTGCTTTTTGTCTATTACTTCTTTATTATTTTTAGGATGTGGGGGTCTTTCAAGACAGTGTTTCTCTGTGTAGCCCTGGGTGTCTTGGAACTCACTCTGTAGACCAGGATGGCCTGGCATGCACAAATCTGCCAGCCTCTGCCTCCAATGTGGTAGGATTAAAGGTGTGCCCCAACACTGCCCGGAAGTCTATTACTTTTAAATGCCAGATGAGTCCATTCTTTTACATTTTTCTGTTTGTTTGTTAGCTGATTTGATTTTATGTTGTTTCCCTGGAGGTGTACATGGAAAATAAATAAGTAAAGATCTCTGAAACACAAATCTGGGGCTGGTACTAGCTGGCCATGGAATCCTATACACACACATGGAGTATTAATTTACAAGCAGGTACATACTTACCTGTGGGGGAGAGGGACATGAAAGAGTTTCCACAGCCTTTTTATTGGTGGTCTGGGTTAGGATTTCTTGTTTATTTCTTTGTTTGTTTGTTTGTGTGTTTGATTTTTTTTTTTTTTTTTGAGACAGGTTTTCTCTGTGTAGCCTTGGCTGTCCTGGAACTCACTTTGTGGACCAGGCTGGACTTGAACTTAGAAATCTGCCTGCCTCTGCCTCCCAAGTGCTGGGATTAAAGGGGTGTTCCAGCACACCTGGCTTCCTTGTTTATTTCTAAAAATCCTTGGAAATATGATTTCTTAATCTGTGTACCCAGGACTAACACACATACACACATGCACACAAACATGGAGTGAGAGAGAAAGATAAGGAGGAATGACATGAAGTTTAGGAAAAAGAGATATTAATGGATTAATATTACTTCTATACATAAATACACATGTTTTTTAAAAAATATTTTTTATTATGTATTTTCCTCAATTACATTTCCAATGCTATCCCAAAAGTCCCCCATACCCTCCACCCCTTGTTTTCTTAAAGAGAGAATTACAGTAGACCTGAGGCAATTGTGGACCACACCTTTAGCCTCAGGCAGATTTCTACATTCAAGGTCACCCTGGCTTAAGGAGTGACTTCCAAGTCAGCCAGGGCTACACAATGAATCCCTATCTGAGATTTTTTTTTTTTTATTTTGAAAAAGGGTTTCTCTGTGTAGTCCTGGAACTCACTTTGTGGACCTGGAATGACATGAATTTTAGGAAAAAGAGATATTAATGGATTAATATTACTTCTATACATACATACATACATACATACATACATATAATCATACATACACACATAATTTTTTCAAATAGAATTAGAGTAGACCTGAGGCAATTGTGGAACATACCTTTAACCTCGGGCAGATTTCTGTGTTCAAGGTCACCCTGGGTTACAGAGTTAGTGTCAAGTCAGCTAGGGCTACACAGAGAAACCGTATCTCAGTAAAAAGAAAAAAATAATAGAAAGAAAGAGAGAGAGAGAGAGAGAGAGAGAGAGAGAGAGAGAGAGAGAGAGATTTAAAAAAAAAAAAAAACTTAGTCTGGGCAGTGGTGCTTTTAATCCCAGCATTTGGGAAGCAGAGGCAGACAGATTAATATGTTCAAGGCCATCATGGTCTACAGAGTGAGTTCCAGGACAGCCAGGGTTACAGAGAGAAAGTGCATCATGAAAAAACAAAGCTATATTAAATAAATAAAATTTAAAAATTAAAAAATAGCCGGGACTGGTGGCACATACCTTTAATCCCAGCACTCCGGAGGCAGAGATGGGAAGATTTCTGGGTTCGAGGTCAGCCTAGTCTGCAAAGTGAGTTCCAGGACAGCCAGGGCTATACAGAGAAACCCTATTTCGTAAAACAAAAAATAAAATTAAATTAAATTAAATTAAAATTACAATTACAATTAAAAAGAATTAGAAAAAAAGATTACAGAAATCAAACATAAACCACTAGATGGCATGTAACCACAATTACAGCAGAAATATTGCACACACACACACACACACACACACACACACACACACAAACTCTGTCATAAAATCGAATGTGCCTTCATGATCAAAGTTCGATAGTCAATACTGCTAGAAGAATCATACGTCTGAAAATAAAAGCCAGAACCTTTTCTGCTTTTGTTTTCTTTTGCCCCAAGATAGGGTTTCTCTTGATGTAGCCCTGGCATCCCTGCCTGGAACTTGCTCTGTAGGCTTGGGTAGCCTCAAACTCACAGAGGTCCTCTCTGCCTGCTTCTGCCACCTACACATCCAGGCAGAAGCTAGAATCTTTTTTTTTTTTTAACCTTCTTTTCTTTTATTTGTTTGTTTGTTATTATTACTATTAGTTTTCAAAGTATGTGTGTGTGTATGTGCTCTATCTGCTGCCTAGATGACTGCATGACAGAAGAAGGCACCAGAACCTAGGTGAATCCACCATGCAGTTCCTGAAAATTAATTAAAAGAAAAAAAAAACAAAAAAAAGGAAATTCAAATCACATAGCAAGTAGAAATCTGCACAGCTGTCAGAGTGTTATTTAAGGCTTACTGTAAATAATAAAAATTGTTATGTGTCTTTTATCCAAAAACAGAAGGGAGGTGGTGTGCCTGCATATGGAAGGTGACAAGTGGGTGGCAGCCATCTTGTCCTCTGACTGACATCTATCCTCATAAAGATGGAGGTGGCTGACTGTCACGTGACCTAATGCTCAAGGTAGCTTTTGTGTCCAGCCTCTAGGTGGCCTAGTTTGCATGTGCAGAAAGGTGAGGAGGCTCCCTAAAGCAGCCAGAACCCTTGACCATCCACAGACAGCCTCATACTGTCTTTTGTTATACTTTTAAATGCCAGACTCTGAATTGGTCAGTCTAAATTCTTTTGGTTTAATTAAATTATAATTAAAATGCATAATAAATGAAAAATATAACCAGTCATTCTGAAACCCCTTTTGTGTAACTCAGACTGTAGAATAAGCTAGCTGCAAAGTTACAGTGATCCACCTCCCTCTGCCAGCACTGCCACAACCACTGCCTGTCAAAAGCAAAAATCATAAAAAGGAAGAGGGGAGAGGGAACAAAAATAAGAAGATAAGAATCGCCGGGCGGTGGTGGCGCACGCCTTTAATCCCAGCACTTGGGAGGCAAAGGCAGGCAGATTTCTGAGTTCGAGGCCAGCCTGGTCTACAAAGTGAGTTCCAGGACAGCCAGGGCTACACAGAGAAACTCTGTCTCGAAAAACCAAAAAAAAAAAAAGAAGATAAGAATCGTAGCCGGTCATAGTGGTATACAACTTTCATGCCAGCATTTGAAAAGCAGAGGCAGGCTCTTACTGGATTGAGGCCTACAAAGTGTCTTCAAGACAGCCAGGGCTGCTTACACTAAGAAACTATGTATGAAAAGAATAAATTTAAGAAAGAAAAAAAAAAGAAAAGAAAGAAAAAAAAAGAAAAGAAAGGAAGGAAGGAAGGAAGGAAGGAAGGAAGGAAGGAAGGAAGGAAAGAAGGAAGGAAGGAAGGAAGAAAGGGAGAGGGGGGAACAGAGAGAGGGAGCAGAAGAAAAAAAGAAAGAAAAAAAAGAAAAAGAGAAACAGGCGTCTTTAGGAGTTAGTGTTACTTGATTGGAGATATCATTTCTCTGTGTAGGCAGGCAGGCAGGCAGACAGCCATAGTTGTTTGCTTTAGTTTAGCTTGGTTTGGTTTTCAGGAAGTGTTGCCGAGGTCATACACAAGCACAGGCCCAAGAAATAAATAAATAAATAAATAAATAAATAAATAAATAAATAAATAAATAAATAAATAAATAAGAAACACACATCTGGGAGGGGGGGGCTAGCTTGGCCATGGAGTCACACACACACACACACACACACACACACACACACACACTAATAAAATCAGGACATCCAGTGTCTTGGCCATCAATAGTGTGACATTCATGTCTTAAATTGCAAACCAGAAAGTCAGTTGCCCACGTACAAGTCTCTTTCTTCCAAGTAAGATGTCAGTTCCCAGGGAGGCCTTGGGAACTTACACTTTACTCACTCACACCCTACTCAAAATAGAAGTCTGATTCTAAGTAGTCTGTGCACTGAATCGGTGGTTTGGGTGTCTCTCTTGTGTTGGGGCAGGGCGGGGGTTCCATCCCCAGTGCAGGTTCTAGGAGCAAATGCCAGAAAAGTATACACATGTGCGGGTGTAGGAAATGCTGCTGGGTGGTCAGTTTGAGTCCAAGCCTATTGCAGATAACTATAGAACAAAGGAAGCAGTTCGATTGGCTTCTATCTTGATTGGTTTCTGAGGACACATCCAAGGAGAATATGTAATCAATTCTGGCAGTAACAGCAGAATGGCAGGCTAGCCAGGTAAGAGGTTACCTAGCCCTTATCTAATCTGAAGTAGGCCTTCACATTCCATCTAGGCCTTAATAGTTTCCTCAGTCCTTAACATTCCATCTAGGCCTTACTCTTTTACCTATACCTTAACAGACAGCAGCTTTGCCCTCTGAGCCATCGCACAGGCATGTATAGATCAATGAATATCTTTCTCTGTATTCATTTATTTATGAGAGACAAAGTCTCTGTACATGGTGCAAAAACATACAAGACAGACCAGGCCGGCCACTCAATAATTTCTGCAGGCATGTGATGGAGGTGGCATCCAAACTGTGTAAGCAGTTCCATGCCACGTAGTTATCATTATTTGTTTTATGTATGTATGTTTGTATGTATGAGATTACTTAGTTAGTTTCGTATTTAATTGAACCAGGGTTATTTGGGGGGGGGGAGGAAATTTTTTTCTATATATACAAGCAATTGTAATTTGTTATAGTGTCCCTCCCTTTTGTGAAGTTTGGATTGGGTTTTGCTTGGGATTGTTTGTTTGTTTGTTGGTTGGTTTTTCCAGACAGGGTTTCTCTGTGTAGCCCGGGCTGTACTGGAATTCACTCTGTAGACCAGGCTGGCCTCCAATTCAGAAATCTGCCTGCCTCTGCCTTCCAAGTGCTCCCAAAGGCATGTGCCACCACTGCTCTGCTGTACTATTTAAACAGCCCACCCCCCCCCAAAAAAAAAGAGCAACAGCAAAACTGCAAATGTTCCTTCCTTCTCTGCATATCCAATCCAACCACTCCCAGCTAACTTAGGTAATGTGCGTTTCTGTGCCAGTTGATTATATATATATATATATATATATATATATATATATATATATATATATATATATAATACTGTGTGTGTGTGAAATACAATACAATAAAATAAAATTAAGATGCTCAATTTCTTCACAAGCTTTGTTTTATTTTATTTTTGAAGGTTTTATTTATTTTTTTATTTATATGAGTACACTGCAGCTGTCTTCCAACACACACCAGAAGTGTGCATCGGATTCCAAAGTCACCATGTGGTTCGTGGGAATTGAACTCAGGACCTCTGGAAGAACAGTCAACGCTCTTCAGACCTTCACACACGTTTTATTTTATTAAGCATTAAACATGAAGTAGAAATCATTTAAATATTGTCCAGATTGGCCTTACCAATTCCTAAATTGCTGGCAGGGTGAGGCTTCTAGTGAAAGTCTTCTAGTGAGCGGAGGCTTCCTCTTTCTGTTGGGGTGTGTTATCAACTCCATTACCATTTCCAAAGATCTCGGTGTGAGCCTATTGTTTGGTTCAGTGGGTTGCCAGAGCAAATGTGGACCTGAAAGGACAGTGAGTTCAGAGAATTCACACTGAAATCATCACTCAGGGACTTGAGGCAGAAAACTAGCCAGCCAGCCTCTGGATAGACATGGCTCAGCAGTTCAGAGAACCAGACCATCGCAAATAGTCCACAAACCTGCAGGGACGACTTGCAGATCCCTTCCCCCCACCCACCCCTCCCCCAGCCCCACCCAAACATAGGGAGAGAAGGCAGTGAGGGGGAGGGGGAGGTGTTGTGAGAGAATTTAGATAGCTCGAACAAATAGCTGGAGACTTCATTCATTTACTTCTTTTATTGAGCGTATGGTGAAAGAGGGAAAATGGCTCAAAAGGGAGGGAGGGAGGGCAGACCGTCTTCCCATGCTGGGATCATTCATGCTTTAAGAAGGAATGCAGGAGGCTGGAGGCTCAGCGGTTAAGAGCCCTGACTGCTCTTCTGAAGATCATGAGTTCAAATCCCAGCAACCACATAGTGGTTCACAACCACCCACAATGAGATCTGGTGCCCTCTTCTGGTGTGTCTGAAAACTGCTACAGTGTACTTACCTATAATAAATGAATCTGAAGAAGGGGGAGGAGGGGGAGGGGGAAGGCAGCCAGTCAGTCCAAAGGTGCTGGTGTGCACTCTAGGTGCTTTATCAAAAAGCCTTTAGTTCTGCTCTCCCATTTGATTCCCAAAGGGCAGTCTTGGAACCCTGTGCAGAGATAGATAGAAATGGCAACCACAGCAAACAAGCTAGTTAGTGAGTGAGTGAGTGAGTGAGTGAGCAGAGCAAGAGAGCTGGCTGGCAAAACACACAAAGCCAAAAGAAATGTCTGTCAAGTTTGGCCCCACAAAACAAAGCAAGCTCACATACATTCCCTGAGACTCATCCCTGGCTACAGGGAGTGTGATGTCCCTGAGTATTTTTGGAAGAAAGAAAGAAAGAAAGAAAGAGAGAGAGAGAGAGAGAGAGAGAGAGAGAGAGAGAGAGAGAGAGAGAAAGAAAGAAAGAAAGAAAGAAAGAAAGAAAGAAAGAAAGAAAGAAAGAAAGAAGGTGGTGTCCTTCCTACATCCCCCTTGCATGAGCTAGAGGTTTCTTTTCCTCCTCCTCCTCCTTCTCCTCCTCCTCCTCTTCTTCTTCTTCTTCCTCTTCTTCTTCTTCATTTTTAGTAGAGGCAGAGAGAGTAGAGAAGTAGCAAGAGAGAAAGAAGTAAGAGAACAAGAGAGGAGCTAGAAGTTTATTAAGTTTACCTCACAAAACAGTCTGTGTTGATTGATGCCAGGATGAAGGAAGAGAGAAAGACAGAGAGACAGATAGACAGACAGACAGACAGACAGACAGACAGAAAGACAGAAAGACAGAAAGACAGAAAGACAGAAAGACAGAACTAGGTTGGTGAGAGAAATGGCTCAGCAGGTAAAACAGTGATTTTCCAAAGGCCCTGAGTTCAACTACCAATCACCTGTAATGAGATCTGACACCCTCTTCTGGTACATCTTAAGTCAGCTACAGGGTACTTTAAATAAATAAATAAATAAATAAATAAATAAATAAATAAATAAATAAATAAATGGAAGGAAGGAAGGAAGGAAGGAAGGAAGGAAGGAAGGAAGGAAGGAAGATATATATTGTCTCAGGGCAGTCCCAAAAACTCAGTCCTTTAAGCCTCTGGTAAACTCTGAAGGGGTAAGACGTACAAATTCATCAGTCCTGCCTGCCTGCAGGTTGTGCCTTGCTTACTTCACTAAGACCCAAACTTTGTTTGATGTTTTTTGTTGTAGTTGTTGTTGTTGTTTTGGTTTGGTTTGGTTTGGTTTGGGGTTTTTTTTTTTCTTTTTTTTTTTTTGCCTCTGCCTCCCAAGTGTTGGGATTAAAGGCATGAAGCACCACACCTGACTGGTGTCGGAACAAGTAAGAAAGTAAGTAAGTAAGTAAGTACATACATACATACATACATACATACATACATACACACATACATACATAAAGAGGGGACACACATGCCTAGAGGTTGTTGTTGTTTTACAGCTTTATTGTACAAAGGCAGAGGGAAAGAGAGAAGGTAGAAAGAGGGAGAGAGGCCACGTGGAGAGGAGGAAGGATGCCTAAGGTTTTAAGATGCTCAATTTCTCCACAAATTTTATTTGGAGAGCTGGCTCAGTGGTTAAGAGCACTGTCCTCTCTTCCAGAGGTCCTTCCTGAGTTCAATTTCCAACAATCATGTGGTGGCTAACAACCATCTGTCGTGGGATCCCATGTATTATTCTGGTGTGTGTCTGAAGACAGCTGCAGTGTAGTCGTATAAACAATGCCTGCATGCATGCATGCATGCATGCGTACATACATACATACATACATACATACATACATACATAATGTTTAAAAAAAAATAGAGCCAGGCAGTGGTGGGTGGGCACACACCTTTAATCTCAGCACTTGGGAGGCAGAGGCAGGCAGGCGGATTTCTGAGTTTGAGTTCAGCCTGGTCTACAGAGTGAGTTCCAGGACAGCCAGGGCTACACAGAGAAATCCTGTCTTGAAAAAAAGAAAAAGAAAAAAAAAACAAACAAAAAAACAAAACAAAACCAAAAACACCAAAACCAAAACCAAAATTTAGAAATAGCAAGCCATGTAAATACTGTCCAGAAGATTCTGTCCTTAGAAGTAGCAGAACAGGGCTGGGTGAGAATGAGTGAGTGAATGGGCCTTCCTCTTTCTGATAGGGTGTGTTATCAACTCCATTACCATTTCCAAAGGGCTACATTCCTCTGGAGCAACGTGGACCAGAAAACAAAGAGTTCAGAGAGAAAGACACAGATGTGCAGGTCCCTACCCCCACGAGGAGATGGCGGCTTGGGGTGGGGAGTAGGGGGAGGTGTAGAAGGGGAATTTAGGTAGCTTAGACAAATAAATAACTGGAAACGTCATTCATTCTTTTATTTATTTTATTTTACTTTATTTTATTTTATTGAGTGTATGGTGGAAGAGTGAAACTGGGTCAAAAGGGAGGGAGGGAGGGAGGGAGGGAGGGAGGGAGGGAGGGAGGGAGGGAGGGAGGGCAGTCTGCACGGGTACAAAGGGAAACCATGTCAAACCAAATGAAGTCAAGCAAGCAAGCAAAACAATTCATTGTACAAAGTCAAGCAAGCAAGCAAAACAATTCATTGTACAGAGTCGAAGGAGAAAAAAAAAAGTTAAAGATCACTTTGTTAGAACTTTTCTATATTTTAAGAAACATTAGGGCTGGTGAGATGGCTCAGCAGGTAAGAGCACCCGACTGCTCTTCCAAAGGTCCTTAGTTCAAATCCCAGCAACCACATGGTGGCTCACAACCATCCTTAACAAGATCTGACTCCCTCTTCTGGTGTGTCTGAAGACAGCCACAGTGTACTTACATGTAATAAATAAATAAATCTTAAAAAAAAAAAAGAAAAAAAGAAACATTATACGGCTTGATATCCAAACTCTCTGGTCCACTAACATATCGCTCAGACAATGCTACCCAATGCAAAGCCTACCTCTTCCTCCATGATTGTTCCCCACTATGGATGTAGCCTGCATTGTGTGTGTGGGTTATGAAAATCAGAAAGGCAGGAGGAATTGGCTGACGGACCTCCTTATCTGAAAGAAAGAAAAGAGAAAGAGAAATGAAGCAATATAGATGTAGCCCAGTATT
Organism: Mus caroli; assembly: GCF_978045245.1. Lineage (NCBI taxonomy): Eukaryota > Metazoa > Chordata > Mammalia > Rodentia > Muridae > Mus > Mus caroli. The sequence continues at coordinate 197,745 of NW_028227298.1, forward strand.
TTATTTTTTCCTCAGATTAAGAAAAGTAATCTTGCCGGGCGTGGTGGCGCACGCCTTTAATCCCAGCACTCGGGAGGCAGAGGCAGGCGGATTTCTGAGTTCGAGGCCAGCCTGGTCTACAAAGTGAGTTCCAGGACAGCCAGGGCTATACAGAGAAACCCTGTCTCGAAAAACCAAAAAAAAAAAAAAAAAAAAAAAAAGAAAAGTAATCTTTACAAAACTCTAGCCATATCACTGTAACCTTCATCCATTCCGTTGAGATACCCGAGAGATACCTGACACCCCACAAACACCCAAATCGGAAACAAAAGAAACCTCCCAGACCTAATTGGTCCAACTAATTTCAAATGAATAAATGAAACCGGGCCAACTAGTTGATCTCATTATGTCTAATAATAATAATAATAGTAGTAGTAGTAGTAGTAGTAGTAGTAATGCCAGGCAGTGGTGCAGCACACCTTTACTCCCAGCACTTGTGAGGCAGACAGAGGCAGGAGGATTTCTGAGTTTGATTGAGGCCAGGGTGGTCTACAGAGTGAGTTCCTGGGCAGCCAAGACTACACAGAGAAACACTGTCTCGGGGGAAAAAGAAAAAAGCAAGCAAGCAAGCAAGCAAGCAAGCAAGCAAGCAAGCAAACAAACAGCAGACAGACCACTATTTACAAGTTACCCATTTTTGGAATATATATGAAAAGAAAATCCTTTTTGCCAGCTGACTTACCAGTTTTGTTAAAGGAAGAAAACAGAAAAGTCAGATCATCAACCTAAGGATTTTAAGATGGGCTGGAGAGATGGCTTAGTGGTTAAGAGCACCGATTGCCCCCCTCCACAGACACACACACAAAAATTAAAAACAAAGCCGGGCATGGTGGCGCACGCCTTTAATCCCAGCACTCCGG
>NW_028227298.1:211143-258643 GCF_978045245.1 Mus caroli
GCAACGTTGGGGAACCGGGAAGCCCCCCGACCCTCCGGGCGGGGCCGGGAGCCCGCGTAGCCGGCGAGAGAAGACCACGACAACGGGAGGCGAGCGGGCAGGAGGCCGGACAGCGGCCAGCTCCCCGGCGAGAAGCGGAGGCGGAGGACGGACCCACCGTGAACTCGGGCCGCGCCTTTGCGCGAGAGATGGCAGGACGGAGGAGGTGAGGTCGACGAGCGACTTGAACCCCGCGAGAGGGAGGAACGAGGGGAGGGCCGAGAGCCCGCGGAGGAAGACCTGAGACCTCGGTGAGAGGGGGTAGACGTCGACCGGAGCCCCCACCGCCACACCGGAACACGCGCGCGGGGTTAATCCCACCGCCAGGGCACCCACCTCGGCGCCCCGGCAGACCCCAACACGCGCCTTCCCGACGGACGACGGGGCCGGACGGGCCCCCCACAGACGCACCTCGGACAGCAGGCCTCCACACCGGCGGGACAATGACCGCTGCTAGCCTCTTTCCCTTTGCCCTCGCGGGGCAACCTTTTCACCTCGCACGCAGCCCTCTCCAAGACCGCGCAAGGCGCCGGCCACGGCCGCAGGGCCGGGACGCCCTCCAAACCACAGCTTCTCCCGCCCGCCGAGCCGGCTCCCTACCCCTCCGCCCCCCAAGACCCCGCTGACCGCCCGGACGCGTGCGTGCCCGGCCGCCCCCCATGCGGGGGGTCCGGCAGCACGGCCACGGGTCTGCCAGGGGGAGAGGGGGGGAGAGGAAAAAGTACCGGCCGCGGCGAGCGGGGAGGGGGAACGACACAGCAGAACGAGGGCCGACGACGACGGCAAGGGCGGCCGCGGCAGGGCCCCTCCCGGAAGGGGGAAACCTCACAAGGGACCGAGAGGCCGCTCGGACGACGGGCCGGACAGGGCACGCGAGGCAAAACCGGCGGGAATCACACTGCACCACTCCCCTGGGCAGTCCCACCACGCCCGCAGCGCCGAGGCGACCCGAAACCTGACGGCCCCCCGGGAGCCCGAGGAGGCGACACCAACACGAGAGAGAGCGATGTCCACGCACCGATGCCGACCGACGAAGACCCACGAGCGGCAGCGGGTCCCCACGTCCGACGACGCGCCGGACGCGGCCAACAGCCGTCCTCCCACAAAACGGCCCGCCCCCGAGAGCGAGATTCAACCAACGCCAGACGCGGACCCTCTCGGCCCCGAGGAGGGGGAAGGAGGGCTCCCGCGATTCCGCCAGCCGTGGGAACGCTGCCACGGGAAGGGGGGACCAGGCGACAGCCACACAGCCCGAGAAGCACACAGCACGCAACACGCGCGGCACAGGCCCGCGTCGCAGGAGCGGCCAAAGTCGTGGACGCGAGCGAGAGGGACGCACGCGACGGAAGGCGCGGGTGAGGCACGGGAAGACGGGCGGGACCCGGGAGCCCACCGTCGCCTCCCCAACACCCCATCCCGCGGCGGCCCCCAGGAGGGGAGGAAGGTACCGCGCACGCGGGGGTGTGCACGGAGCCCTTTCCCCAGCCACCACCACACAACCGGGCCGACCGACCACACGGCCCCGCAACCACGGCAGGACGACCGACAGGCTCTGCCCCGCGTGATCCCTCCCCAAACTCGGAGCGGGGAGGCGCGGGCCGCGGTAGACGAGAGAGCAAACGCTGCGCGCACAGGAGGTGGTCAGGGGGCGAGCCCTCGAGGGGACCGACCGGGAGAGACCCCTCGAGACCCACACCCTTTCCGGAAGATAGCTAGAGAAGGCAACTTTCTCACTGAGGGCGGGACGGACCCAAAACCCCGACGAGCTCCGGCAACCGAGAGAATACGTGCGACAAGCGCACACACAGGGAAGCGAGAAGACCCACAACGCGGGGGTCCGCGCGGGGGGGTCTGCGGAAACAGGAAGGTTCCCTTCCAAGGGTACTTTGAGCATCCGCGGACAGAGGAGACCCTGCAACCGGTCCCCCCCGAAAGGCCAGGCCCCCCCAAGCTCCCCACAAGGAAGCAAGGAGTTTCACAAAACTTCTCAAAAAGGCCAGCCGCGACCGCTCAGCACCAACCCTACGCGCAAGGTCCGCGAGTGCGCGGGGCTGGGCGCTCACCCGACGAAGGGGGCTTGTTTTTCCTAGCCCCCTCCTCTCTCCTCGACCCCCCTTTCACGGGCTTCCCGGACACGAACGGGAAGGCACAGAGCCAGACAGATAACCGGCAACCGAGAGAGGATGCGTGCGACAAGAGAAGACCCACACGCGGGCATCCGCGCGGGGGGATCTGCGGCAGCAGGAAGGTTCTCTTCCAGGGGTATTTTGAGCATACGCGGACAGAGGAGACCCTGCAACAGGTCCCCCCCGAAAAACAGGCCACTGCCACTCTCCAAGCTCCACACGAGGAGCAAGGAAGCTTCACGAAACTTTTCAAAAAGGCCAGCCACGACCGCTCAGCACCATCCCTACGCGCAAGGTCCGCGAGTGCGCGGGGTGGGCGCTCGCCCAACGAAGGGGGCTTTTTTTTTAACCGCCCTTCCTCTAATCCTCGACCCCCCTTTCATGGGCTTCTCGGACACAAACGGGAAGGCACACAGCCAGACGGAGCACCGGAGGCACGCCAGGAAACGGGAAGCGCCACCACCAACTCAGAAGCGGGCACCTAGGTGGCAAAACCTGGAACGATCCAGGAGCACCTCTGCAAGAAACAGAACGCGCGTGCACACACCAGACGGGAAGGTTATGCATCGCCACCAGCCAACATTCCCCGGCTCAGGGAAGATGGGCAAGCGATCCACGAGGACCACGCGAACCACTGCGAGAAGTGCGCGCGGGTCAGTGCTCGGGCCGGAGAGCCGCACCCCTGCCTTCCACACACCACCGGAATACGGATAGGGTGGAGAGACGAGGGGCCCGCTGGCAGAACGAGAAGAGCGGCCGCCATTCGCCATGAATGTCCGTCCCTCGCCTGGCGCGGCTTAGGCCCTGGCCCGAAGAGAACTCAGGAGCACCACATCGATCTAAGCAGAGTGAGCGACAACACGCAACCGGGAGAAACAAGCGAGATAGGCATGTCTTACACGCGGGGCAAGACAGTACGGATCCGGGCAGAGACACAACGAAGGTGCTGCCACAAAAAAAAAAAAAGTGCACTCGGGAGGCACGTGGCAGGAAGACTCAGACACCACAATCAGGAGAGGAGGATTCGGGACTCTACCTCCCCCCCGCCAAAAAAAAAAAAAAAAAAAATGCACTCGGGAGGCATGTGGCAGGAAGAACCAAGACACCGCAGACAGGAGAGTGGAGGATTCGGGACTCTCCACCTCCCCCCCGCCAAAAAAAAAAAAAAATGCACTCGGGAGGCATGTGGCAGGAAGAACCAAGACACCGCAGACAGGAGAGTGGAGGATTCGGGACTCTCCACCTCCCCCCCCGCCAAAAAAAAAAAAAAAAATGCACTCGGGAGGCGTGTGGAAGACGGGGAAACGAAAGACAGTGGAGGTTCGGGACTCCCAGGAAAAAAAAAAAAAAACCAGCGGGAGGACCACGAAACACTAGCACGAGACAGCTGGCTGCAACCATTCCACACAGGACACAGGTGTGACAACGACAACGTGGAAATCGGGAAAAACGCCTGAGAACGCAGCAATATCATAGCCCCTGGTTGTCACAAGCTGCCCAGCAAGCGCACACACAAACGGGAAGCAAAAGCACGGAAAGCAGGAAGCATGTCTCGGGCACAGTTTCAGGCACGGCGACAGACCCAAGCCGATATGCAAAGAAAAATAGGCTGGACAAGCAAACAGCCTTGATTGAAAGGGTCTTTTCTCTTTAGTGTCCTTTAGTGTCCTTTAGTGTAAATAGGGAAAGGACAGCGTGTCACTACATATCTCCAGGTCCAATAGGAACAGATAGAATAGATCAAAACCATAAAAATGACAGGGAGGAAGATGACAGCCCACAGAGAACAACTGGAAGTCATACATGGGGGGGTGGCCCAAAAATGTCCCCATGAAGAAAAGAACCGGACGTCAAACGAACAACTGGTCGACCTGACAACCGGGAATACTCAAAATACCGATAGGTAAATGAAACAAAGGGGGGACCATAGCTTTCCCTCGGCTTCAGAAGTAAAGCGCCCCCGGTGACAAAGACAGAGAGGGCTTCTGGAGAAAAAAAAGATCCGACACTCCAGCTGGCCCGGCCACATCGGCTTGTAAGCCGGGCCCCTCGCGTCCTCTCGGACTCAGAAGTACAGTGACACCGGTGACAGGGACACGGAGGGCTTTTGGAAGGAAAAAAAGATCCCAACCTCCAGCTGGCCGGGCCACATCGGCTTGTAAGCCGGGCCCGTCGCGTCCTCTCGGACTCAGAAGTACAGTGACACCGGTGACAGGGTCACGGAGGGCTTCTGGAGGAAAAAAAGATCCGACACTCCAGCTGGCCGGGCCATATCGGCTTGTAAGGCGGGCCCCTCGCGTCCTCTCGGACTCAGAAGTACAGTGACACCGGTGACAGGGACAGAGAGGGCTTCTGGAGGAAAAAAAGATCCCAACCTCCAGCTGGCCGGGCCACATCGGCTTGTAAGCCGGGCCCGTCGCGTCCTCTCGGACTCAGAAGTACAGTGACACCGGTGACAGGGACACGGAGGGCTTCTGGAGGAAAAAAAGATCCGACACCCCAGCTGGCCGGGCCACATCGGCTTGTAAGCCGGGCCCGTCGCGTCCTCTCGGACTCAGAAGTACAGTGACACCGGTGACAGGGACAGAGAGGGCTTCTGGAGGAAAAAAAAAAAAAAAAGATCCGAACCTCCAGCACCGGGCCACGTCGGCTTGTAAGCCGGGCCCGTCGCGTCCTCTCGGACTCAGAAGTACAGTGACACCGGTGACAGGGACACGGAGGGCTTCTGGAGGAAAAAAAGATCCGACACTCCAGCTGGCCGGGCCATATCGGCTTGTAAGCCGGGCCCCTCGCGTCCTCTCGGTCTCAGAAGTACAGGGACACCGGTGACAGGGACAGAGAGGGCTTCTGGAGGAAAAAAAGATCCCAACCTCCAGCTGGCCGGGCCACATCGGCTTGTAAGCCGGGCCCGTCGCGTCCTCTCGGACTCAGAAGTACAGTGACACCGGTGACAGGGACACGGAGGGCTTCTGGAGGAAAAAAAGATCCCAACCTCCAGCTGGCCGGGCCACATCGGCTTGTAAGCCGGGCCCGTCGCGTCCTCTCGGACTCAGAAGTACAGTGACACCGGTGACAGGGACACGGAGGGCTTCTGGAGGAAAAAAAGATCCGACACCCCAGCTGGCCGGGCCACATCGGCTTGTAAGCCGGGCCCGTCGCGTCCTCTCGGACTCAGAAGTACAGTGACACTGGTGACAGGGACAGAGAGGGCTTCTGGAGGAAAAAAAAAAAAAAGATCCGACACTCCAGCTGGCCGGGCCACATCGGCTTGTAAGCCGGGCCCCTCGCGTCCTCTCGGACTCAGAAGTACAGGGACACCGGTGACAGGGACAGAGAGGGCTTCTGGAGGAAAAAAGATCCCAACCTCCAGCTGGCCGGGCCACATCGGCTTGTAAGCCGGGCCCCTCGCGTTTTCTCGTACTCAGAAGTACAGTGACACCGGTGACAGGGACAGAGAGGGCTTCTGGAGGAAAAAAAAAAAAAAAAAGATCCGAACCTCCAGCACCGGGCCACGTCGGCTTGTAAGACGGGCCCGTCGCGTCCTCTCGGACTCAGAAGTACAGTGACACCGGTGACAGGGACAGAGAGGGCTTCTGGAGGAAAAAAAAGATCCCAACCTCCAGCTGGCCGGGCCACATCGGCTTGTAAGCCGGGCCCGTCGCGTCCTCTCGGACTCAGAAGTACAGTGACACCGGTGACAGGGACACGGAGGGCTTCTGGAGGAAAAAAAGATCCCAACCTCCAGCTGGCCGGGCCACATCGGCTTGTAAGCCGGGCCCGTCGCGTCCTCTCGGACTCAGAAGTACAGTGACACCGGTGACAGGGACACGGAGGGCTTCTGGAGGAAAAAAAGATCCGACACCCCAGCTGGCCGGGCCACATCGGCTTGTAAGCCGGGCCCGTCGCGTCCTCTCGGACTCAGAAGTACAGTGACACCGGTGACAGGGACAGAGAGGGCTTCTGGAGGAAAAAAAAAAAAAAAAAAAGATCCGAACCTCCAGCACCGGGCCACGTCGGCTTGTAAGCCGGGCCCGTCGCGTCCTCTCGGACTCAGAAGTACAGTGACACCGGTGACAGGGACACGGAGGGCTTCTGGAGGAAAAAAAGATCCGACACCCCAGCTGGCCGGGCCACATCGGCTTGTAAGCCGGGCCCGTCGCGTCCTCTCGGACTCAGAAGTACAGTGACACGGGTGACAGGGACACGGAGGGCTTCTGGAGGAAAAAAAGATCCGACACTCCAGCTGGCCGGGCCACATCGGCTTGTAAGCCGGGCCTGTCGCGTTCTCTCGGACTCAGAAGTACAGTGTCCCGGGTGACAGGGACAGAGAGGGCTCCTGGAGGAAAAAAAAAAAAAAAAAATCTGAACCTCCAGCACCGGGCCACTTCGGCTTGTAAGCCGGGCCAGTCGCGTCCTCTCGGACTCAGAAGTACAATGTCCCCGGTGACGGGGACAGAGAAGGCTTCTGGAAGAAAAAAAAAATAAAAATGCGTAGGACTTTAAGCCTTCTGGTCGACCTAATAACGTCGCCACCAACCTTCTATTTCCCCAAAGGGCGCGCAGCAACTCGGTCTGCTTTGCCCATCTCCCGGTACAACCTCCTTGGTACAGACTGTCCCTCCACACGACACCATCTCCGATACGCCTCGCCTGCTTGCCGGGTCTCATGTCACCCTGGCCGCCTCACCACAGGCACTTCCCTCCTCTGTGTCACCAAGCGGAGACGGCAGGAGCGTTGCGGAAACTTGTCACCACTAGGTGTCGCCCGACAACGGTCTCCATCAACCAAACAAACCAATACAGATCGCTCACGCGCCGCCACATTCATTCACTCATTCGGTCTCTCCCGAGGGTCCTCCCGAGCTCAGGGTGGGACACTCGCGCACGCACCACGGAGCAGCGTACCCACCCACCACTTCTCCCGAGTGGCACAAACGGTCCCCATCGTCCCGCCCGAACATAGCGAACGCGGGCTAGACTCGGGCACCCAAAAACGAAAGTAGGACAGTGAGTGGTGAAAACAGGCGAAACCGTTCTCTAAGTCAAAGTACGTGGCTGGCGAATCGGTCTGCGGGGCGAGGGAACAGGCACAATTAGGGGAACGGAGCACAGTATAGGAAGGGAGCATCTAAGCACGGTGTCAGTGGAAGGTGGCGGCGACCTCAGTTCCACCCCATTTAGGTCTCATTTTTAAAACACTCTACCGCTTGGGGTTTGTTGTTTTCTGGGGCTCGCTGCCACCGCCCGCCGGCCACTCACCCGCCCGCCCGCCCGCTGGCTCGCCCTCCCCCCCCCCCCGCCCGCCCGCCCGCCCGCCCGCTCGCTCGCTCGCTCGCTCGCTCGCCCTCCCCGCCCCCGCCCGCCCGCCCGCCCGCTCGCTCGCTGGCTCGCCCTCCCGCCCGCCCCCTTTTCCAAGACTAAATTCAGAGTTAAAACAGTGGTGGAATGGTTAAAATGCCCGTTTGTATTTATTTTTTTCTAGGAGTACCCCTTCATAGTGATTTGCTTTCACTTTGGCCAGAAAAATATTTATTTTATGCACGACTTCCCCTCGTCCTCGCGAGCGTGTGTGTGTGTGTGTGTGTGTGTGTGTGTGTGTGTGTGTGTGTTTTGGTTTTTTTGTTTGTTTGTTTGTTTGTTTTGTTTTGTTTTCTGAGAGCATACTAGATCACCTCTCGGAATGGGAACAGTAAGGGGGTGGGGAGAGACGACTGATCAAAGAATCAGTAACTCTGCAGGGTGGGGTTGGTTGGCAAAGGGGTTTCCTTCAGAGGTTGGAGAATATATAGCCAGCCACCTTGGGAAGATTGCTAAAGAGAGTCAAGCCTCTCTTGCTCTCTTTTCTTGGCCTCCCTGCCCTGCCTCATAATAAAAGGTGAAGAAAGGCCAAAGACATGGAGGAGAAGGGAGGGGGAGGAAGATAACAAGTATGATATTAAAATAATTTTTGATAGACTCACGCACTCAGGAAGAGAACATGAGAGCCTCAGTGGGACCCTGTGTCTGGGTCCCTGAGGGTAAGGGAAGCATAACAATCCGTAGGTCTTTCTGGCTAGCAGGTAAAATTAAATCAAATGAAAAAGTGAAGTAAAAATCGATTCGAGGAAGATAACAAGTATGATAGTAAAATAATTTTAATATTTTAAATGTTCCAGGACAGCCAGAACTATAAAGAGAAACCCTGTCTCGAAAAACAAAATCAGGGCTGGTGAGATGGCTCAGTGGGTAAGAGTACCCGACTGCTCTTTCAAAGGTCCAGAGTTCAAATCCCAGCAACCACATGGTGGCTAACAACCATCCGCAACGAGATCTGGCGCCCTCTCCTGGAGTGTCTGAAGACAGCTACAGTGTACTTACATATAATAAATAAATAAATCTTAAAAAAAAAAAAAAAAAATCAAAAACAAAAACAAAAACAAAAAAAAACCCTAAAAATAAAAAAGAATTAGAAAAAAGATTACAGAAATCAAACACTAGCCCAATAAATGGCAAGTCACTGCAATCACAGCAGAAATATTACACACACACACACACACACACACACACACACACACACACACACACAGACAAACTCTGTCATAAAATCCAACGTGCCTTCATGATCAAAGTTCGATAGTACTAGAAGAAACATATGTCTGAAAATAAAAGCCAGAACCTTCTCTGCTTCTGTTTTCTTTTGCCTCAAGATTGGGTTTCTCTGGATGTAGCCCTGGCATCCCTGCCTGGAACTTACTCTGTAGGCTTGGGTAGCCTCAAACTCACCCAGGTCCTCTCTGCCTGCCTGCCTACCTGCCTACCTACACTCTGCCACCCACACAGCCAGGCAGAAGCTAGAATCTTTTTTTATTTTTGGCCTTCTTTTCATTTATTTGTTTCTTTGTTATTATTACTATTAGTTTTCAATGTAAGTGTGTGTGTGTGGGGGGGGTGCTCTATCTGCTGCCTAGATGACTGCATATCAGAAGAAGGCACCAGAAAATAGGTGAAGCCACCATGCAGTTCCTGAAAATTAATTAAAAAAAAAAAAAAAGGAAATTCAAATCACATAGTAGGTAGATATCTGCGCAGCTGTCAGAGTGCTGTTTAAGGCTTACTGTAAATAATAAAAATTGTTATGTGTCTTTTATCCAAAAACAGAAGGGAGGTGGTGTACCTGCATATCTGTTCCTTTCTACTTCCTTGTTCTGTCACTAATTTGCATATTGACCTCAAGAAGATGGAAGGCGACAAGTGGGTGGCAGCCATCTTGTCCTCTGACTGACATCTGTCCTCATAAAGATGGAGGTGGCTGGCTGTCACGTGACCTACTGCTCAAGGTAGCTTTTGTTTCCAGCCTCTAGGTGGCCTAGTTTGCATATGCAGAAAGGTGAGGAGGCTCCCTAAAGCAGCCTGAACCCTTGACCATCCACAGACAGCCTCATACTTTTTGGTTATACTTTTAAACGCCAGACTCTGAATTGGTCAGTCTAAATTCTTTTGGTTTAATCAAATTTTAATTAAAATGCATAAAAAACGAAAAATATAACCAGTCATTCTGGAACCCCTTTTGTGTAACTCAGACTGTAGAATAAGCTAGCCGCAAAGTTACAGTGATCCACCTCCCTCTGCCAGCACCACCACCACCACTGCCTGGCAAAAGCAAAAATCACAAAAAGGAAGGGGGGGGGGGGACAAAAATAAGAAGATAAGAATCGTAGCAGGTCATAGTGGTGTACAACTTTCATGCCAGCATTTGAAAAACAGAGGCAGGCTCTTAAAGGATTGAGGCCTACAAAGTGTCTTCAAGACAGCCAGGGCTGCTTACACTAAGAAACTATGTATGAAAAGAATAAATTTAAGAAAGAAAGAAAGAAAGAAAGAAAGAAAGAAAGAAAGAAAGAAAGAAAGAAAGGTATTTTCCAAAAAAAAAAAAAAAAAACATTAGTCCGGGCAGTGGTGGCACATGCTTTTAATCCCAGCATTTGGGAAGCAGAGGCAGACAGATTAATGTGTTCAAGGCCATCCTGGTCTACAGAGTAAGTTCCAGGACAGCCAGGGTTACACAGAGAAACCGCATTGTGAAAAAATAAATAAATAAACTAAATAAATAAAATTTAAAAATTAAAAAAATAGCCAGGAGTGGTGGCACACGCCTTTAATCCCAGCACTAGGGAGGCAGAGATGGGAGGATTTCTGAGTTCGGGGCCAGCCTGGTCTGCAAACTGAATTCCAAAACAGACAGGGCTATACAGAGAAACCCTGTCCAAAAAACCAAAAATAAAATAAAATATAAAACAAAAATAAAATAAAATAAAACTAAAAGAATTAGAAGCCGGGCGTGGTGGCGCACGCCTTTAATCCCAGCACTCGGGAGGCAGAGGCAGGCGGATTTCTGAGTTCGAGGCCAGCCTGGTCTACAAAGTGAGCTCCAGGACAGCCAGAGCTATAAAGAGAAACCCTGTCTCGAAAAACCAAAAAAAAAATAAATAAATAAATAAAAGAATTAGAAAAAAGATTACAGAATCAATCATAAGACCACTACATGGCAAGTAACCGTAATCACAGCAGAAATATTATACACACACACACACACACACACACACACGCTGCTCTGTACTTGCTCTGTAGGCTTGGGTAGCCTCAAACTCACAGAGGTCCTCTCTGCTTGCCTGCCGGCCTGCCTGCTTCTGCCACCCACACAGCCGGGCAGAAGACAGAATCTCTTTCTCCCTCTTATTTATATATTTATTTATTTGTTTGCTTACTTGCTTGCTTGCTTGCCTGTTTGTTATTATTACTATTAGTTTTCAATGTAAATTTGTGTGTTTGCTCTATCTGCTGCCTATATGATTAGATGCCAGAAGGGGGCACCAGAACCTAGGACAAGTCACCATGCAGATCCTGAGAATTAATTACAAAAAAAAAAAAAAGGAAATTCTAATCACATAGAAGGTAGATATCTGAGAGGCTGTCAGAGTGCTTTTTAAGGCTTATGGTAAATAATAAAAATTGTGTGTCTTTTACCAAACAACAGAAGGGAAGGGAGATGGTGCACCTCCATATCTGTTGTCTACATGTCTACTTCCTTGTTTTGTCACTTGGTTGCACATTGACACATTGACCTCACCATGCTGAAAGGCGACATGTGGGTGGCAGCCAAGACTAACACACATACACACATGCACACAAACATGGAGTGAGAGAGAAAGATAAGGAGGAATGACATTAATTTTAGGAAAAAGAGATATTAATGGATAAATATTATTTCTATACATACATACACACGTTTTTTAAAAATATTTTTATTACGTATTTTCCTCAATTACATTTCCAATGCTATCCCAAAAGTCCCCTGTACCCTCCCGCCCCTTGTTTATTAAAGAGAGAATTAGTGGAGAGCTAAGTCAATTGTGGACCACACCTTTAGCCTCAGGAGGATTTCTGCATTCAAGGTCACCCTGCCTTACAGAGTGACATCCAAGTCAGCCAGGGCTACACAAAGAAAACCTACCTGAGAAAAAAATAATAATTGAAAGAAAGAAAGAAAGAAAGAAAGAAAGAAAGAAAGAAAGAAAGAAACAAAGAGAGAGAGAGAGAGAGAGGAGAGAGAGAAAGAGAGAGGGAAAGAAAAGGGGTGCTCCACCACACCTGGCTTCCTTGTTTATTTCTAAGAATCCTTGGAAATATGATTTCTTTAATCTGTGTACCCAAGACTAACACACACACACACATGCACACAAACATGGAGTGAGAGAGAAAGATAAGGAGGTATGACAGGAATTTTACTTTACAAAAAAAGAAAAAAGAATTAGAAAAATTTAAAGAAATTATACAGAAGCCCACTTGATGTCAAGTAACAGTAATCACAGCAGAAATATTGCACACACACACACACAGACACACACACAGAAACACACACTGTCATTAAATCCAACATGCCTTCATGATCAAAGTTCTTTAGTCAATAGTACTAGAAGGAACATGTGTCCAGGGCTGGTGAGATGGTTCAGTGGGGAAGAGCACTGACTGCTCTTCCAAATGTACTGAGTTCAAATCCCAGCAACCACATGGTCCCTCACAACCACCAATAATGAGATCTGATACCCTCTCCTGGTGCGTTTGAAGACAGCTACAGTGAACTTATACTAATAAATAAATCTTTTGCCTGAGCAAGTGGGCTTGGCTAGAGCAAACAGAGGTCCTAAGCTCAATTCCCAACAATCACATGAAGGATCACAACTATCTGTACAACTAAAGTGTGTACTCATATACATAAAATACATAAATCTTGAAAGAAAGAAAGAAAGAAAGAAAGAAAGAAAGAAAGAAAGAAAGAAAGAAAGAAAGGAAGGAAGGAAGAAGGAAAGAGAGAGAGAGAGAGAGAGAGAGAGAGAGAAAGAAAGAAAGAAAGAAAGAAAGAAAGAAAGAGAGAGAGAGAGAAAGAAAGAAAGAAAGAAAGAAGAAAAGAAAAGGAGAGAGACACAGAGACAGACAGAGACACACAGAGAGAGAGACAGAGAGAGAAAGAGAAAGAGAGATGGAAAGAAAGATACTTTCAGAAAAAAAATTAGAAAAAAATTAAAGAAATTACACACAAGCCCACTAGATGGCAAGTAACTGCAATCCCAGCAGAAGTATTGCACACATACACACACAGAAACACACACAAACTCTGTCATTAAATCCAACGTGCCTTCATGATCAAAGTTCTTTAGTCAATAGTACTAGAAGGAACATAAGTCGGGGGCTGGTGAGATGGTTCAGTGGGTAAGAGCACCGACTGCTCTTCCAAAGGTACTGAGTTCAAATCCCAGCAACCACATGGTGGCTCACAACAACCCACAATGAGATCTGATACCCTATCCTGGTGGGTTTGAAGACATCTACTGTGAACTTATACTAATAAATAAATCTTTGGCCTGAGCAAATGGGCTTGGGTAGAGCAAGCAGAGGTCCTAATTTCATTTCCCAACAATCACATTAACGATCACAACCATCTTTACAACTAAAGTGTGTACTCATATACATAAAATACATAAATCTCGGAAGGAAGGAAGGAAGGAAGGAAGGAAGGAAGGAAGGAAGGAAGGAAGGAAGGAAGGAAGGAAGGGAAGAATGAAAGGAACATATGTCAGTAAAATAAAAGCCAGAACCTTTTCTGCTTTTGTTTTCTTGATCCTAGAGATAGGGTTTCTCTTGGTGTAGCCCTGGCAGTCCTTTCTGGAACTATCAGTGTAGGCTTGGGTAGCCTCAAACTCACAGAGGTCCTCTCTGCCTGCTTGCCTGCCAGCCTCTGCCACCCACACAGCCTGGCAGAAGCCAGAATCTCTTTTTCCCTCCTATTTATATATTTCTTAGTTTGTTTGTTTGCTTGCTTGCTTGTTTGCTGTTATTACTTTTAGTTTTCAATGTAAGTGTGTGTGTGTGTGTGCTGCCTATATGACTACATGCCAGAAGAGGGCACCAGAACCTAGGACAAGTCACCATGCACCCCCTGAGAATTACTTTTTTTTTAAAAAAAAAAAAGGAAATTCTAATCACAGATATCTGTGGGGCTGTCAGAGTGCTTTATAAGGCTTACTGTAAATAATAAAAATTGTGTGTCCTTTACCAAAAAACAGAAGGGAATGGAGGTGGTACCCCTGCATGTTTGTTGTCTGCATGTCTACTTCCTTGTTCGGTCACTGGCTTGCACATTGACACTTTGACCTCATTAAGATGAAAGGCGACCTTTTTGTGGCAGCAAAAAAAACCTCCCTGGAGGTTTGGTGGCCTACCACCTACACAAGCTCAGGCACGGAAAATAAATTAATAAAGATCTCTGAAACACAAATCTGGGGCTGGTACTAGCTGGCCATGGAATCCTATACACACACATGGAGTATTAATTTACAAGCAGCTACATCATTATCTGTGAGGGAGAGAGACATGAAAGAGTTTCCACAGCCTTTTTATTGGTGGTCAGGGTTAGGATTTCTTGTTTATTTCTTTGTTTGTTTGTTTGTTTGTTTGATTTCATTTTTTTTTTTTTGAGACAGGGTTTCTCTGTGTAGCCTTGGCTGTCCTGGAACTCACTTTGTGGACCAGGCTGGCCTTGAACTTAGAAATCTGCCTGCCTCTGCCTCCCAAGTGCTGGGATTAAAGGCGTGCGCCACCACACCCGGCTCATACACACGTTTTTTTAAATATTTTTTATTACGTATTTTCCTCAATTACATTTCCAATGCTATCCCAAATGTCCTCCATACCCTCCCCCCCCACCCCCCTGTTTTCTTAAAGAGAGAATTTCAGTAGACCTGAGGCAATTGTGGACCACACCTTTAGCCTCAGGAGGATTTCTGCATTCAAGGTCACCCTGGCTTACAGAGTGACATCCAAGTCAGCCAGGGCTACACAAAGAAAACCTACCTGAGAAAAAAATAATAATTGAAAGAAAGAAAGAAACAAACAAAGAGAGAGAGAGAGATTGAGAGAGAGAGAGAGAGAGAGAGAGAGAGAGAGAGAGAGAGAGAGAGAGGAGAGAAAGAGAGAGGGAAAGAAAAGGGGTGCTCCACCACAACATCTGGCTTCCTTGTTTATTTCTAAGAATCCTTGGAAATATGATTTCTTTAATCTGTGTACCCAAGACTAACACACACACACACATGCACACAAACATGGAGTGAGAGAGAAAGATAAGGAGGTATGACAGGAATTTTACTTTACAAAAAAAGAAAAAAGAATTAGAAAAATTTAAAGAAATTATACAGAAGCCCACTTGATGTCAAGTAACAGTAATCACAGCAGAAATATTGCACACACACACACACAGACACACACACAGAAACACACACTGTCATTAAATCCAACATGCCTTCATGATCAAAGTTCTTTAGTCAATAGTACTAGAAGGAACATGTGTCCAGGGCTGGTGAGATGGTTCAGTGGGGAAGAGCACTGACTGCTCTTCCAAATGTACTGAGTTCAAATCCCAGCAACCACATGGTCCCTCACAACCACCAATAATGAGATCTGATACCCTCTCCTGGTGCGTTTGAAGACAGCTACAGTGAACTTATACTAATAAATAAATCTTTTGCCTGAGCAAGTGGGCTTGGCTAGAGCAAACAGAGGTCCTAAGCTCAATTCCCAACAATCACATGAAGGATCACAACTATCTGTACAACTAAAGTGTGTACTCATATACATAAAATACATAAATCTTGAAAGAAAGAAAGAAAGAAAGAAAGAAAGAAAGAAAGAAAGAAAGAAAGAAAGAAAGAAAGAAAGAAAGGAAGGAAGGAAGAAGGAAAGAGAGAGAGAGAGAGAGAGAGAAAGAAAGAAAGAAAGAAAGAAAGAAAGAAAGAAAGAAAGAGAGAGAGAGAGAAAGAAAGAAAGAAAGAAGAAAAGAAAAGGAGAGAGACACAGAGACAGACAGAGACACACAGAGAGAGAGACAGAGAGAGAAAGAGAAAGAGAGATGGAAAGAAAGATACTTTCAGAAAAAAAATTAGAAAAAAATTAAAGAAATTACACACAAGCCCACTAGATGGCAAGTAACTGCAATCCCAGCAGAAGTATTGCACACATACACACACAGAAACACACACAAACTCTGTCATTAAATCCAACGTGCCTTCATGATCAAAGTTCTTTAGTCAATAGTACTAGAAGGAACATAAGTCGGGGGCTGGTGAGATGGTTCAGTGGGTAAGAGCACCGACTGCTCTTCCAAAGGTACTGAGTTCAAATCCCAGCAACCACATGGTGGCTCACAACAACCCACAATGAGATCTGATACCCTATCCTGGTGGGTTTGAAGACATCTACTGTGAACTTATACTAATAAATAAATCTTTGGCCTGAGCAAATGGGCTTGGGTAGAGCAAGCAGAGGTCCTAATTTCATTTCCCAACAATCACATTAACGATCACAACCATCTTTACAACTAAAGTGTGTACTCATATACATAAAATACATAAATCTCGGAAGGAAGGAAGGAAGGAAGGAAGGAAGGAAGGAAGGAAGGAAGGAAGGAAGGAAGGAAGGAAGGAAGGGAAGAATGAAAGGAACATATGTCAGTAAAATAAAAGCCAGAACCTTTTCTGCTTTTGTTTTCTTGATCCTAGAGATAGGGTTTCTCTTGGTGTAGCCCTGGCAGTCCTTTCTGGAACTATCAGTGTAGGCTTGGGTAGCCTCAAACTCACAGAGGTCCTCTCTGCCTGCTTGCCTGCCAGCCTCTGCCACCCACACAGCCTGGCAGAAGCCAGAATCTCTTTTTCCCTCCTATTTATATATTTCTTAGTTTGTTTGTTTGCTTGCTTGCTTGTTTGCTGTTATTACTTTTAGTTTTCAATGTAAGTGTGTGTGTGTGTGTGCTGCCTATATGACTACATGCCAGAAGAGGGCACCAGAACCTAGGACAAGTCACCATGCACCCCCTGAGAATTACTTTTTTTTTAAAAAAAAAAAAGGAAATTCTAATCACAGATATCTGTGGGGCTGTCAGAGTGCTTTATAAGGCTTACTGTAAATAATAAAAATTGTGTGTCCTTTACCAAAAAACAGAAGGGAATGGAGGTGGTACCCCTGCATGTTTGTTGTCTGCATGTCTACTTCCTTGTTCGGTCACTGGCTTGCACATTGACACTTTGACCTCATTAAGATGAAAGGCGACCTTTTTGTGGCAGCAAAAAAAACCTCCCTGGAGGTTTGGTGGCCTACCACCTACACAAGCTCAGGCACGGAAAATAAATTAATAAAGATCTCTGAAACACAAATCTGGGGCTGGTACTAGCTGGCCATGGAATCCTATACACACACATGGAGTATTAATTTACAAGCAGCTACATCATTATCTGTGAGGGAGAGAGACATGAAAGAGTTTCCACAGCCTTTTTATTGGTGGTCAGGGTTAGGATTTCTTGTTTATTTCTTTGTTTGTTTGTTTGTTTGTTTGATTTCATTTTTTTTTTTTGAGACAGGGTTTCTCTGTGTAGCCTTGGCTGTCCTGGAACTCACTTTGTGGACCAGGCTGGCCTTGAACTTAGAAATCTGCCTGCCTCTGCCTCCCAAGTGCTGGGATTAAAGGCGTGCGCCACCACACCCGGCTCATACACACGTTTTTTAAAATATTTTTTTATTACGTATTTTCCTCAATTACATTTCCAATGCTATCCCAAATGTCCTCCATACCCTCCCCCCCCCACCCCCCTGTTTTCTTAAAGAGAGAATTTCAGTAGACCTGAGGCAATTGTGGACCACACCTTTAGCCTCAGGAGGATTTCTGCATTCAAGGTCACCCTGCCTTACAGAGTGACATCCAAGTCAGCCAGGGCTACACAAAGAAAACCTACCTGAGAAAAAAATAATAATTGAAAGAAAGAAAGAAACAAACAAAGAGAGAGAGAGAGATTGAGAGAGAGAGAGAGAGAGAGAGAGAGAGAGAGAGAGAGGAGAGAAAGAGAGAGGGAAAGAAAAGGGGTGCTCCACCACAACATCTGGCTTCCTTGTTTATTTCTAAGAATCCTTGGAAATATGATTTCTTTAATCTGTGTACCCAAGACTAACACACACACACACATGCACACAAACATGGAGTGAGAGAGAAAGATAAGGAGGTATGACAGGAATTTTACTTTACAAAAAAAGAAAAAAGAATTAGAAAAATTTAAAGAAATTATACAGAAGCCCACTTGATGTCAAGTAACAGTAATCACAGCAGAAATATTGCACACACACACACACAGACACACACACAGAAACACACACTGTCATTAAATCCAACATGCCTTCATGATCAAAGTTCTTTAGTCAATAGTACTAGAAGGAACATGTGTCCAGGGCTGGTGAGATGGTTCAGTGGGGAAGAGCACTGACTGCTCTTCCAAATGTACTGAGTTCAAATCCCAGCAACCACATGGTCCCTCACAACCACCAATAATGAGATCTGATACCCTCTCCTGGTGCGTTTGAAGACAGCTACAGTGAACTTATACTAATAAATAAATCTTTTGCCTGAGCAAGTGGGCTTGGCTAGAGCAAACAGAGGTCCTAAGCTCAATTCCCAACAATCACATGAAGGATCACAACTATCTGTACAACTAAAGTGTGTACTCATATACATAAAATACATAAATCTTGAAAGAAAGAAAGAAAGAAAGAAAGAAAGAAAGAAAGAAAGAAAGAAAGAAAGAAAGAAAGAAAGAAAGAAAGGAAGGAAGGAAGGAAGGAAGAAGGAAAGAGAGAGAGAGAGAGAGAGAGAAAGAAAGAAAGAAAGAAAGAAAGAGAGAGAGAGAGAAAGAAAGAAAGAAAGAAGAAAAGAAAAGGAGAGAGACACAGAGACAGACAGAGACACACAGAGAGAGAGACAGAGAGAGAAAGAGAAAGAGAGATGGAAAGAAAGATACTTTCAGAAAAAAAATTAGAAAAAAATTAAAGAAATTACACACAAGCCCACTAGATGGCAAGTAACTGCAATCCCAGCAGAAGTATTGCACACATACACACACAGAAACACACACAAACTCTGTCATTAAATCCAACGTGCCTTCATGATCAAAGTTCTTTAGTCAATAGTACTAGAAGGAACATAAGTCGGGGGCTGGTGAGATGGTTCAGTGGGTAAGAGCACCGACTGCTCTTCCAAAGGTACTGAGTTCAAATCCCAGCAACCACATGGTGGCTCACAACAACCCACAATGAGATCTGATACCCTATCCTGGTGGGTTTGAAGACATCTACTGTGAACTTATACTAATAAATAAATCTTTGGCCTGAGCAAATGGGCTTGGGTAGAGCAAGCAGAGGTCCTAATTTCATTTCCCAACAATCACATTAACGATCACAACCATCTTTACAACTAAAGTGTGTACTCATATACATAAAATACATAAATCTCGGAAGGAAGGAAGGAAGGAAGGAAGGAAGGAAGGAAGGAAGGAAGGAAGGAAGGAAGGAAGGAAGGAAGGGAAGAATGAAAGGAACATATGTCAGTAAAATAAAAGCCAGAACCTTTTCTGCTTTTGTTTTCTTGATCCTAGAGATAGGGTTTCTCTTGGTGTAGCCCTGGCAGTCCTTTCTGGAACTATCAGTGTAGGCTTGGGTAGCCTCAAACTCACAGAGGTCCTCTCTGCCTGCTTGCCTGCCAGCCTCTGCCACCCACACAGCCTGGCAGAAGCCAGAATCTCTTTTTCCCTCCTATTTATATATTTCTTAGTTTGTTTGTTTGCTTGCTTGCTTGTTTGCTGTTATTACTTTTAGTTTTCAATGTAAGTGTGTGTGTGTGTGTGCTGCCTATATGACTACATGCCAGAAGAGGGCACCAGAACCTAGGACAAGTCACCATGCACCCCCTGAGAATTACTTTTTTTTAAAAAAAAAAAAAGGAAATTCTAATCACAGATATCTGTGGGGCTGTCAGAGTGCTTTATAAGGCTTACTGTAAATAATAAAAATTGTGTGTCCTTTACCAAAAAACAGAAGGGAATGGAGGTGGTACCCCTGCATGTTTGTTGTCTGCATGTCTACTTCCTTGTTCGGTCACTGGCTTGCACATTGACACTTTGACCTCATTAAGATGAAAGGCGACCTTTTTGTGGCAGCAAAAAAAACCTCCCTGGAGGTTTGGTGGCCTACCACCTACACAAGCTCAGGCACGGAAAATAAATTAATAAAGATCTCTGAAACACAAATCTGGGGCTGGTACTAGCTGGCCATGGAATCCTATACACACACATGGAGTATTAATTTACAAGCAGCTACATCATTATCTGTGAGGGAGAGAGACATGAAAGAGTTTCCACAGCCTTTTTATTGGTGGTCAGGGTTAGGATTTCTTGTTTATTTCTTTGTTTGTTTGTTTGTTTGTTTGATTTCATTTTTTTTTTTTTGAGACAGGGTTTCTCTGTGTAGCCTTGGCTGTCCTGGAACTCACTTTGTGGACCAGGCTGGCCTTGAACTTAGAAATCTGCCTGCCTCTGCCTCCCAAGTGCTGGGATTAAAGGCGTGCGCCACCACACCCGGCTCATACACACGTTTTTTTAAATATTTTTTTATTACGTATTTTCCTCAATTACATTTCCAATGCTATCCCAAATGTCCTCCATACCCTCCCCCCCCACCCCCCTGTTTTCTTAAAGAGAGAATTTCAGTAGACCTGAGGCAATTGTGGACCACACCTTTAGCCTCAGGAGGATTTCTGCATTCAAGGTCACCCTGGCTTACAGAGTGACATCCAAGTCAGCCAGGGCTACACAAAGAAAACCTACCTGAGAAAAAAATAATAATTGAAAGAAAGAAAGAAACAAACAAAGAGAGAGAGAGAGATTGAGAGAGAGAGAGAGAGAGAGAGAGAGAGAGAGAGAGGAGAGAAAGAGAGAGGGAAAGAAAAGGGGTGCTCCACCACAACATCTGGCTTCCTTGTTTATTTCTAAGAATCCTTGGAAATATGATTTCTTTAATCTGTGTACCCAAGACTAACACACACACACACATGCACACAAACATGGAGTGAGAGAGAAAGATAAGGAGGTATGACAGGAATTTTACTTTACAAAAAAAGAAAAAAGAATTAGAAAAATTTAAAGAAATTATACAGAAGCCCACTTGATGTCAAGTAACAGTAATCACAGCAGAAATATTGCACACACACACACACAGACACACACACAGAAACACACACTGTCATTAAATCCAACATGCCTTCATGATCAAAGTTCTTTAGTCAATAGTACTAGAAGGAACATGTGTCCAGGGCTGGTGAGATGGTTCAGTGGGGAAGAGCACTGACTGCTCTTCCAAATGTACTGAGTTCAAATCCCAGCAACCACATGGTCCCTCACAACCACCAATAATGAGATCTGATACCCTCTCCTGGTGCGTTTGAAGACAGCTACAGTGAACTTATACTAATAAATAAATCTTTTGCCTGAGCAAGTGGGCTTGGCTAGAGCAAACAGAGGTCCTAAGCTCAATTCCCAACAATCACATGAAGGATCACAACTATCTGTACAACTAAAGTGTGTACTCATATACATAAAATACATAAATCTTGAAAGAAAGAAAGAAAGAAAGAAAGAAAGAAAGAAAGAAAGAAAGAAAGAAAGAAAGGAAGGAAGGAAGAAGGAAAGAGAGAGAGAGAGAGAGAGAGAGAGAAAGAAAGAAAGAAAGAAAGAAAGAAAGAAAGAGAGAGAGAGAGAAAGAAAGAAAGAAAGAAGAAAAGAAAAGGAGAGAGACACAGAGACAGACAGAGACACACAGAGAGAGAGACAGAGAGAGAAAGAGAAAGAGAGATGGAAAGAAAGATACTTTCAGAAAAAAAATTAGAAAAAAATTAAAGAAATTACACACAAGCCCACTAGATGGCAAGTAACTGCAATCCCAGCAGAAGTATTGCACACATACACACACAGAAACACACACAAACTCTGTCATTAAATCCAACGTGCCTTCATGATCAAAGTTCTTTAGTCAATAGTACTAGAAGGAACATAAGTCGGGGGCTGGTGAGATGGTTCAGTGGGTAAGAGCACCGACTGCTCTTCCAAAGGTACTGAGTTCAAATCCCAGCAACCACATGGTGGCTCACAACAACCCACAATGAGATCTGATACCCTATCCTGGTGGGTTTGAAGACATCTACTGTGAACTTATACTAATAAATAAATCTTTGGCCTGAGCAAATGGGCTTGGGTAGAGCAAGCAGAGGTCCTAATTTCATTTCCCAACAATCACATTAACGATCACAACCATCTTTACAACTAAAGTGTGTACTCATATACATAAAATACATAAATCTCGGAAGGAAGGAAGGAAGGAAGGAAGGAAGGAAGGAAGGAAGGAAGGAAGGAAGGAAGGAAGGAAGGGAAGAATGAAAGGAACATATGTCAGTAAAATAAAAGCCAGAACCTTTTCTGCTTTTGTTTTCTTGATCCTAGAGATAGGGTTTCTCTTGGTGTAGCCCTGGCAGTCCTTTCTGGAACTATCAGTGTAGGCTTGGGTAGCCTCAAACTCACAGAGGTCCTCTCTGCCTGCTTGCCTGCCAGCCTCTGCCACCCACACAGCCTGGCAGAAGCCAGAATCTCTTTTTCCCTCCTATTTATATATTTCTTAGTTTGTTTGTTTGCTTGCTTGCTTGTTTGCTGTTATTACTTTTAGTTTTCAATGTAAGTGTGTGTGTGTGTGTGCTGCCTATATGACTACATGCCAGAAGAGGGCACCAGAACCTAGGACAAGTCACCATGCACCCCCTGAGAATTACTTTTTTTTTAAAAAAAAAAAAGGAAATTCTAATCACAGATATCTGTGGGGCTGTCAGAGTGCTTTATAAGGCTTACTGTAAATAATAAAAATTGTGTGTCCTTTACCAAAAAACAGAAGGGAATGGAGGTGGTACCCCTGCATGTTTGTTGTCTGCATGTCTACTTCCTTGTTCGGTCACTGGCTTGCACATTGACACTTTGACCTCATTAAGATGAAAGGCGACCTTTTTGTGGCAGCAAAAAAAACCTCCCTGGAGGTTTGGTGGCCTACCACCTACACAAGCTCAGGCACGGAAAATAAATTAATAAAGATCTCTGAAACACAAATCTGGGGCTGGTACTAGCTGGCCATGGAATCCTATACACACACATGGAGTATTAATTTACAAGCAGCTACATCATTATCTGTGAGGGAGAGAGACATGAAAGAGTTTCCACAGCCTTTTTATTGGTGGTCAGGGTTAGGATTTCTTGTTTATTTCTTTGTTTGTTTGTTTGTTTGTTTGATTTCATTTTTTTTTTTTTTGAGACAGGGTTTCTCTGTGTAGCCTTGGCTGTCCTGGAACTCACTTTGTGGACCAGGCTGGCCTTGAACTTAGAAATCTGCCTGCCTCTGCCTCCCAAGTGCTGGGATTAAAGGCGTGCGCCACCACACCCGGCTCATACACACGTTTTTTTAAATATTTTTTTATTACGTATTTTCCTCAATTACATTTCCAATGCTATCCCAAATGTCCTCCATACCCTCCCCCCCCACCCCCCTGTTTTCTTAAAGAGAGAATTTCAGTAGACCTGAGGCAATTGTGGACCACACCTTTAGCCTCAGGAGGATTTCTGCATTCAAGGTCACCCTGGCTTACAGAGTGACATCCAAGTCAGCCAGGGCTACACAAAGAAAACCTACCTGAGAAAAAAATAATAATTGAAAGAAAGAAAGAAACAAACAAAGAGAGAGAGAGAGATTGAGAGAGAGAGAGAGAGAGAGAGAGAGAGAGAGAGAGAGAGGAGAGAAAGAGAGAGGGAAAGAAAAGGGATGCTCCACCACAACATCTGGCTTCCTTGTTTATTTCTAAGAATCCTTGGAAATATGATTTCTTTAATCTGTGTACCCAAGACTAACACACACACACACATGCACACAAACATGGAGTGAGAGAGAAAGATAAGGAGGTATGACAGGAATTTTACTTTACAAAAAAAGAAAAAAGAATTAGAAAAATTTAAAGAAATTATACAGAAGCCCACTTGATGTCAAGTAACAGTAATCACAGCAGAAATATTGCACACACACACACACAGACACACACACAGAAACACACACTGTCATTAAATCCAACATGCCTTCATGATCAAAGTTCTTTAGTCAATAGTACTAGAAGGAACATGTGTCCAGGGCTGGTGAGATGGTTCAGTGGGGAAGAGCACTGACTGCTCTTCCAAATGTACTGAGTTCAAATCCCAGCAACCACATGGTCCCTCACAACCACCAATAATGAGATCTGATACCCTCTCCTGGTGCGTTTGAAGACAGCTACAGTGAACTTATACTAATAAATAAATCTTTTGCCTGAGCAAGTGGGCTTGGCTAGAGCAAACAGAGGTCCTAAGCTCAATTCCCAACAATCACATGAAGGATCACAACTATCTGTACAACTAAAGTGTGTACTCATATACATAAAATACATAAATCTTGAAAGAAAGAAAGAAAGAAAGAAAGAAAGAAAGAAAGAAAGAAAGAAAGAAAGAAAGAAAGAAAGAAAGAAAGGAAGGAAGGAAGAAGGAAAGAGAGAGAGAGAGAGAGAGAGAGAGAGAGAAAGAAAGAAAGAAAGAAAGAAAGAAAGAAAGAGAGAGAGAGAGAAAGAAAGAAAGAAAGAAGAAAAGAAAAGGAGAGAGACACAGAGACAGACAGAGACACACAGAGAGAGAGACAGAGAGAGAAAGAGAAAGAGAGATGGAAAGAAAGATACTTTCAGAAAAAAAATTAGAAAAAAATTAAAGAAATTACACACAAGCCCACTAGATGGCAAGTAACTGCAATCCCAGCAGAAGTATTGCACACATACACACACAGAAACACACACAAACTCTGTCATTAAATCCAACGTGCCTTCATGATCAAAGTTCTTTAGTCAATAGTACTAGAAGGAACATAAGTCGGGGGCTGGTGAGATGGTTCAGTGGGTAAGAGCACCGACTGCTCTTCCAAAGGTACTGAGTTCAAATCCCAGCAACCACATGGTGGCTCACAACAACCCACAATGAGATCTGATACCCTATCCTGGTGGGTTTGAAGACATCTACTGTGAACTTATACTAATAAATAAATCTTTGGCCTGAGCAAATGGGCTTGGGTAGAGCAAGCAGAGGTCCTAATTTCATTTCCCAACAATCACATTAACGATCACAACCATCTTTACAACTAAAGTGTGTACTCATATACATAAAATACATAAATCTCGGAAGGAAGGAAGGAAGGAAGGAAGGAAGGAAGGAAGGAAGGAAGGAAGGAAGGAAGGAAGGAAGGAAGGGAAGAATGAAAGGAACATATGTCAGTAAAATAAAAGCCAGAACCTTTTCTGCTTTTGTTTTCTTGATCCTAGAGATAGGGTTTCTCTTGGTGTAGCCCTGGCAGTCCTTTCTGGAACTATCAGTGTAGGCTTGGGTAGCCTCAAACTCACAGAGGTCCTCTCTGCCTGCTTGCCTGCCAGCCTCTGCCACCCACACAGCCTGGCAGAAGCCAGAATCTCTTTTTCCCTCCTATTTATATATTTCTTAGTTTGTTTGTTTGCTTGCTTGCTTGTTTGCTGTTATTACTTTTAGTTTTCAATGTAAGTGTGTGTGTGTGTGTGCTGCCTATATGACTACATGCCAGAAGAGGGCACCAGAACCTAGGACAAGTCACCATGCACCCCCTGAGAATTACTTTTTTTTAAAAAAAAAAAAAGGAAATTCTAATCACAGATATCTGTGGGGCTGTCAGAGTGCTTTATAAGGCTTACTGTAAATAATAAAAATTGTGTGTCCTTTACCAAAAAACAGAAGGGAATGGAGGTGGTACCCCTGCATGTTTGTTGTCTGCATGTCTACTTCCTTGTTCGGTCACTGGCTTGCACATTGACACTTTGACCTCATTAAGATGAAAGGCGACCTTTTTGTGGCAGCAAAAAAAACCTCCCTGGAGGTTTGGTGGCCTACCACCTACACAAGCTCAGGCACGGAAAATAAATTAATAAAGATCTCTGAAACACAAATCTGGGGCTGGTACTAGCTGGCCATGGAATCCTATACACACACATGGAGTATTAATTTACAAGCAGCTACATCATTATCTGTGAGGGAGAGAGACATGAAAGAGTTTCCACAGCCTTTTTATTGGTGGTCAGGGTTAGGATTTCTTGTTTATTTCTTTGTTTGTTTGTTTGTTTGTTTGATTTCATTTTTTTTTTTTTGAGACAGGGTTTCTCTGTGTAGCCTTGGCTGTCCTGGAACTCACTTTGTGGACCAGGCTGGCCTTGAACTTAGAAATCTGCCTGCCTCTGCCTCCCAAGTGCTGGGATTAAAGGCGTGCGCCACCACACCCGGCTCATACACACGTTTTTTTAAATATTTTTTTATTACGTATTTTCCTCAATTACATTTCCAATGCTATCCCAAATGTCCTCCATACCCTCCCCCCCCACCCCCCTGTTTTCTTAAAGAGAGAATTTCAGTAGACCTGAGGCAATTGTGGACCACACCTTTAGCCTCAGGAGGATTTCTGCATTCAAGGTCACCCTGGCTTACAGAGTGACATCCAAGTCAGCCAGGGCTACACAAAGAAAACCTACCTGAGAAAAAAATAATAATTGAAAGAAAGAAAGAAACAAACAAAGAGAGAGAGAGAGATTGAGAGAGAGAGAGAGAGAGAGAGAGAGAGAGAGAGAGAGGAGAGAAAGAGAGAGGGAAAGAAAAGGGGTGCTCCACCACAACATCTGGCTTCCTTGTTTATTTCTAAGAATCCTTGGAAATATGATTTCTTTAATCTGTGTACCCAAGACTAACACACACACACACATGCACACAAACATGGAGTGAGAGAGAAAGATAAGGAGGTATGACAGGAATTTTACTTTACAAAAAAAGAAAAAAGAATTAGAAAAATTTAAAGAAATTATACAGAAGCCCACTTGATGTCAAGTAACAGTAATCACAGCAGAAATATTGCACACACACACACACAGACACACACACAGAAACACACACTGTCATTAAATCCAACATGCCTTCATGATCAAAGTTCTTTAGTCAATAGTACTAGAAGGAACATGTGTCCAGGGCTGGTGAGATGGTTCAGTGGGGAAGAGCACTGACTGCTCTTCCAAATGTACTGAGTTCAAATCCCAGCAACCACATGGTCCCTCACAACCACCAATAATGAGATCTGATACCCTCTCCTGGTGCGTTTGAAGACAGCTACAGTGAACTTATACTAATAAATAAATCTTTTGCCTGAGCAAGTGGGCTTGGCTAGAGCAAACAGAGGTCCTAAGCTCAATTCCCAACAATCACATGAAGGATCACAACTATCTGTACAACTAAAGTGTGTACTCATATACATAAAATACATAAATCTTGAAAGAAAGAAAGAAAGAAAGAAAGAAAGAAAGAAAGAAAGAAAGAAAGAAAGAAAGGAAGGAAGGAAGAAGGAAAGAGAGAGAGAGAGAGAGAGAGAGAGAAAGAAAGAAAGAAAGAAAGAAAGAAAGAAAGAAAGAAAGAGAGAGAGAGAGAAAGAAAGAAAGAAAGAAGAAAAGAAAAGGAGAGAGACACAGAGACAGACAGAGACACACAGAGAGAGAGACAGAGAGAGAAAGAGAAAGAGAGATGGAAAGAAAGATACTTTCAGAAAAAAAATTAGAAAAAAATTAAAGAAATTACACACAAGCCCACTAGATGGCAAGTAACTGCAATCCCAGCAGAAGTATTGCACACATACACACACAGAAACACACACAAACTCTGTCATTAAATCCAACGTGCCTTCATGATCAAAGTTCTTTAGTCAATAGTACTAGAAGGAACATAAGTCGGGGGCTGGTGAGATGGTTCAGTGGGTAAGAGCACCGACTGCTCTTCCAAAGGTACTGAGTTCAAATCCCAGCAACCACATGGTGGCTCACAACAACCCACAATGAGATCTGATACCCTATCCTGGTGGGTTTGAAGACATCTACTGTGAACTTATACTAATAAATAAATCTTTGGCCTGAGCAAATGGGCTTGGGTAGAGCAAGCAGAGGTCCTAATTTCATTTCCCAACAATCACATTAACGATCACAACCATCTTTACAACTAAAGTGTGTACTCATATACATAAAATACATAAATCTCGGAAGGAAGGAAGGAAGGAAGGAAGGAAGGAAGGAAGGAAGGAAGGAAGGAAGGAAGGAAGGAAGGAAGGAAGGGAAGAATGAAAGGAACATATGTCAGTAAAATAAAAGCCAGAACCTTTTCTGCTTTTGTTTTCTTGATCCTAGAGATAGGGTTTCTCTTGGTGTAGCCCTGGCAGTCCTTTCTGGAACTATCAGTGTAGGCTTGGGTAGCCTCAAACTCACAGAGGTCCTCTCTGCCTGCTTGCCTGCCAGCCTCTGCCACCCACACAGCCTGGCAGAAGCCAGAATCTCTTTTTCCCTCCTATTTATATATTTCTTAGTTTGTTTGTTTGCTTGCTTGCTTGTTTGCTGTTATTACTTTTAGTTTTCAATGTAAGTGTGTGTGTGTGTGTGCTGCCTATATGACTACATGCCAGAAGAGGGCACCAGAACCTAGGACAAGTCACCATGCACCCCCTGAGAATTACTTTTTTTTAAAAAAAAAAAAAGGAAATTCTAATCACAGATATCTGTGGGGCTGTCAGAGTGCTTTATAAGGCTTACTGTAAATAATAAAAATTGTGTGTCCTTTACCAAAAAACAGAAGGGAATGGAGGTGGTACCCCTGCATGTTTGTTGTCTGCATGTCTACTTCCTTGTTCGGTCACTGGCTTGCACATTGACACTTTGACCTCATTAAGATGAAAGGCGACCTTTTTGTGGCAGCAAAAAAAACCTCCCTGGAGGTTTGGTGGCCTACCACCTACACAAGCTCAGGCACGGAAAATAAATTAATAAAGATCTCTGAAACACAAATCTGGGGCTGGTACTAGCTGGCCATGGAATCCTATACACACACATGGAGTATTAATTTACAAGCAGCTACATCATTATCTGTGAGGGAGAGAGACATGAAAGAGTTTCCACAGCCTTTTTATTGGTGGTCAGGGTTAGGATTTCTTGTTTATTTCTTTGTTTGTTTGTTTGTTTGTTTGATTTCATTTTTTTTTTTTGAGACAGGGTTTCTCTGTGTAGCCTTGGCTGTCCTGGAACTCACTTTGTGGACCAGGCTGGCCTTGAACTTAGAAATCTGCCTGCCTCTGCCTCCCAAGTGCTGGGATTAAAGGCGTGCGCCACCACACCCGGCTCATACACACGTTTTTTTAAATATTTTTTTATTACGTATTTTCCTCAATTACATTTCCAATGCTATCCCAAATGTCCTCCATACCCTCCCCCCCCACCCCCCTGTTTTCTTAAAGAGAGAATTTCAGTAGACCTGAGGCAATTGTGGACCACACCTTTAGCCTCAGGAGGATTTCTGCATTCAAGGTCACCCTGCCTTACAGAGTGACATCCAAGTCAGCCAGGGCTACACAAAGAAAACCTACCTGAGAAAAAAATAATAATTGAAAGAAAGAAAGAAACAAACAAAGAGAGAGAGAGAGATTGAGAGAGAGAGAGAGAGAGAGAGAGAGAGAGAGAGAGAGGAGAGAAAGAGAGAGGGAAAGAAAAGGGGTGCTCCACCACAACATCTGGCTTCCTTGTTTATTTCTAAGAATCCTTGGAAATATGATTTCTTTAATCTGTGTACCCAAGACTAACACACACACACACATGCACACAAACATGGAGTGAGAGAGAAAGATAAGGAGGTATGACAGGAATTTTACTTTACAAAAAAAGAAAAAAGAATTAGAAAAATTTAAAGAAATTATACAGAAGCCCACTTGATGTCAAGTAACAGTAATCACAGCAGAAATATTGCACACACACACACACAGACACACACACAGAAACACACACTGTCATTAAATCCAACATGCCTTCATGATCAAAGTTCTTTAGTCAATAGTACTAGAAGGAACATGTGTCCAGGGCTGGTGAGATGGTTCAGTGGGGAAGAGCACTGACTGCTCTTCCAAATGTACTGAGTTCAAATCCCAGCAACCACATGGTCCCTCACAACCACCAATAATGAGATCTGATACCCTCTCCTGGTGCGTTTGAAGACAGCTACAGTGAACTTATACTAATAAATAAATCTTTTGCCTGAGCAAGTGGGCTTGGCTAGAGCAAACAGAGGTCCTAAGCTCAATTCCCAACAATCACATGAAGGATCACAACTATCTGTACAACTAAAGTGTGTACTCATATACATAAAATACATAAATCTTGAAAGAAAGAAAGAAAGAAAGAAAGAAAGAAAGAAAGAAAGAAAGAAAGAAAGAAAGAAAGAAAGAAAGGAAGGAAGGAAGAAGGAAAGAGAGAGAGAGAGAGAGAGAGAAAGAAAGAAAGAAAGAAAGAAAGAAAGAAAGAAAGAAAGAGAGAGAGAGAGAAAGAAAGAAAGAAAGAAGAAAAGAAAAGGAGAGAGACACAGAGACAGACAGAGACACACAGAGAGAGAGACAGAGAGAGAAAGAGAAAGAGAGATGGAAAGAAAGATACTTTCAGAAAAAAAATTAGAAAAAAATTAAAGAAATTACACACAAGCCCACTAGATGGCAAGTAACTGCAATCCCAGCAGAAGTATTGCACACATACACACACAGAAACACACACAAACTCTGTCATTAAATCCAACGTGCCTTCATGATCAAAGTTCTTTAGTCAATAGTACTAGAAGGAACATAAGTCGGGGGCTGGTGAGATGGTTCAGTGGGTAAGAGCACCGACTGCTCTTCCAAAGGTACTGAGTTCAAATCCCAGCAACCACATGGTGGCTCACAACAACCCACAATGAGATCTGATACCCTATCCTGGTGGGTTTGAAGACATCTACTGTGAACTTATACTAATAAATAAATCTTTGGCCTGAGCAAATGGGCTTGGGTAGAGCAAGCAGAGGTCCTAATTTCATTTCCCAACAATCACATTAACGATCACAACCATCTTTACAACTAAAGTGTGTACTCATATACATAAAATACATAAATCTCGGAAGGAAGGAAGGAAGGAAGGAAGGAAGGAAGGAAGGAAGGAAGGAAGGAAGGAAGGAAGGAAGGAAGGAAGAGAAGAATGAAAGAAACATATGTCAGTAAAATAAAAGCCAGAACCTTTTCTGCTTTTGTTTTCTTGATCCTAGAGATAGGGTTTCTCTTGGTGTAGCCCTGGCAGTCCTTTCTGGAACTATCAGTGTAGGCTTGGGTAGCCTCAAACTCACAGAGGTCCTCTCTGCCTGCTTGCCTGCCAGCCTCTGCCACCCACACAGCCTGGCAGAAGCCAGAATCTCTTTTTCCCTCCTATTTATATATTTCTTAGTTTGTTTGTTTGCTTGCTTGCTTGTTTGCTGTTATTACTTTTAGTTTTCAATGTAAGTGTGTGTGTGTGTGTGTGTGTGCTGCCTATATGACTACATGCCAGAAGAGGGCACCAGAACCTAGGACAAGTCACCATGCACCCCCTGAGAATTACTTTAAAAAAAAAAAAAAAAAAAAAGGAAATTCTAATCACATAGAAGGTAGATATCTGTGGGGCTGTCAGAGTGCTTACTGTAAATAATAAAAATTGTGTGTCCTTTACCAAAAACAGAAGGGAATGGAGGTGGTACCCCTGCATGTTTGTTGTCTGCATGTCTACTTCCTTGTTCGGTCACTGGCTTGCACATTGACACTTTGACCTCATTAAGATGAAAGGCGACCTTTTGGTGGCAGCCATCTTGTCTGCTGAATGACCACCCTTCTCAAGATGGAGGTGGCTGGCCTTCATGAGACCTATTGTTCCAGGTTGCTTGTGTTTCTTCCCCTTCTTTCCCAGCTACTAGTGGATTAGAACTTAACTGAATCCAGTGCAGAAGGGTGAGGAGTCATGAAAAGCCACCAGCAGCCATGGCACACATGTTTTTCTCTTGCTTTTTGTCTATTACTTCTTTATTATTTTTAGGAGGTGGGGGTCTTTCAAGACAGTGTTTCTCTGTGTAGCCCTGGGTGTCTTGGAACTCACTCTGTAGACCAGGATGGCCTGGAATGCACAAATCTGCCAGCCTCTGGGTCCAAAGTGGTAGGATTAAAGGTGTGCCCCACCACTGCCTGGCAGTCTATTAGTTTTAAATGCCAGATGAATCCATTCTTTTACATTTTTGGGTTGGTTTGTTAGCTGATTTGATTTTATGTTGTTTTCCTGGAGGTTTGGTGGCCTAACACCTACACAAGCTCAGGCCCGAATAATAAATAAGTAAAGATCTCTGAAACACAGATCTGGGGCTGGTAATAGCTGGTCATGGAATCAATAACACACACATGGAGTCATGGAGTATTAATTTACAAGCAGCTATATCCTCACCTGTGGGGGAGAGGGACATGAAACAATTTCCACAGCCTTTGTATTGGAGGTGATGGTGGTAATGGTTAGGATTCCTCTCTCTTTCTTTCTTTCTTTCTTTCTTTCTTTCTTTCTTTCTTTCTTTCTTTCTTTATTTATTTATTTATTTTTTATTTTGAAACAGGGTTTCTCTGTGTAGTCCTGGAACTCACTTTGTGGACATGGAATGACATGAATTTTAGGAAAAAGAGATATTAATGGCCGGGCGTGGTGGCGCATGCCTTTAATCCCAGCACTCGGGAGGCAGAGGCAGGCTGATTTCTGAGTTCGAGGCCAGCCTGGTCTACAAAGTGAGCTCCAGGACAGCCAGGGCTATACAGAGAAACCCTGTCTCGTAAAAACAAAAAAAAAAAAAAAAAAAAAGAGAGATATTAATGGATTAATATTACTTCTATACATACATGCATACATACATACATACATACATACATACATACATATAATTATACATACACACATAATTTTTTCAAATAGAATTAGAGTAGACCTGAGGCAATTGTGGAACATACCTTTAACCTCGGGCAGATTTCTGTGTTCAAGGTCACCCTGTGTTACAGAGTTAGTGTCAAGTCAGCTAGGGCTACACAGAGAAACCGTATCTCAGTAAAAAGAAAAAAATAATAGAAAGAAAGAGAGAGAGAGAGAGAGAGAGAGAGAGAGATTTAAAAAAAAAAAACTTAGTCTGGGCAGTGGTGCTTTTAATCCCAGCATTTGGGAAGCAGAGGCAGACAGATTAATATGTTCAAGGCCATCATGGTCTACAGAGTAAGTTCCAGGACAGCCAGGGTTACAGAGAGAAAGTGCATCATGAAAAAACAAAGCTATATTAAATAAATAAAATTTAAAAATTAAAAAATAGCCGGGACTGGTGGCACATACCTTTAATCCCAGCACTCCGGAGGCAGAGATGGGAAGATTTCTGGGTTCAAGATCAGCCTTGTCTGCAAAGTGAGTTCCAGGACAGCCAGGGCTATACAGAGAAACCCTGTTTCGTAAAACAAAAAATAAAATTAAATTAAATTAAAATTACAATTACAATTACAATTAAAAAGAATTAGAAAAAAAGATTACAGAAATCAAACATAAACCACTAGATGGCATGTAACCACAATTACAGCAGAAATATTGCACACACACACACACAAACTCTGTCATAAAATCAAATGTGCCTTCATGATCAAAGTTCAATAGTCAATACTGCTAGAAGAATCATATGTCTGAAAATAAAAGCCAGAACCTTTTCTGCTTTTGTTTTCTTTTGCCCCAAGATAGGGTTTCTCTTGATGTAGCCCTGGCATCCCTGCCTGGAACTTGCTCTGTAGGCTTGGGTAGCCTCAAACTCACAGAGGTCCTCTCTGCCTGCTTCTGCCACCTACACATCCAGGCAGAAGCTAGAATCTCTCTCTTTTTTTTTTTTTACCTTCTTTTCATTTATTTGTTTGTTTGTTATCATTACTATTAGTTTTCAATGTAAGTGTGTGTGTATGTGCTCTATCTGCTGCCTAGATGACTGCATGACAGAAGAAGGCACCAGAACCTAGGTGAATCCACCATGCAGTTCCTGAAAATTAATTAAAAGAAAAAAAAAAAAAAAGGAAATTCAAATCACATAGCAAGGAAAATTAATTAAAAAAAAGAAAGGAAATTCAAATCACATAGCAAGTAGAAATCTGCACAGCTGTCAGAGTGCTATTTAAGGCTTACTGTAAATAATAAAAATTGTTATGTGTCTTTTATCCAAAAACAGAAGGGAGGTGGTGTGCCTGCATATGGAAGGTGACAAGTGGGTGGCAGCCCTCTTGTCCTCTGACTGACATCTATCCTCATAAAGATGGAGGTGGCTGACTGTCACGTGACCTAATGCTCAAGGTAGCTTTTGTGTCCAGCCTCTAGGTGGCCTAGTTTGCATGTGCAGAAAGGTGAGGAGGCTCCCTAAAGCAGCCAGAACTCTTGACCATCCACAGACAGCCTCATACTGTCTTTTGTTATACTTTTAATTGCCAGACTCTGAATTGGTCAGTCTAAATTCTTTTGGTTTAATTAAATTATAATTAAAATGCATAATAAATGAAAAATATAACCAGTCATTCTGAAACTCCTTTTGTGTAACTCAGACTGTAGAATAAGCTAGCTGCAAAGTTACAGTGATCCACCTCCCTCTGCCAGCACTGCCACAACCACTGCCTGTCAAAAGCAAAAATCATAAAAAGGAAGAGGGGAGAGGGAACAAAAATAAGAAGATAAGAATCGTAGCCGGTCATAGTGGTATACAACTTTCATGCCAGCATTTGAAAAGCAGAGGCAGGCTCTTACTGGATTGAGGCCTACAAAGTGTCTTCAAGACAGCCAGGGCTGCTTACACTAAGAAACTATATATGAAAAGAATAAATTTAAGAAAGAAAAAAAAAAAAGAAAAGAAAGAAAGAATGGAAGGAAGGAAGGAAGAAAGGGAGAGGGGGGAACAGAGAGAGGGAGCAGAAGAAAAAAAGAAAGAAAGAAAAGAAAAAGAGAAACAGGCAGACTTAGGAGGTAGTGTTACTTGATTGGAGATATCATTTCTCTGTGTAGGCAGGCAGGCAGGCAGGCAGACAGCCATAGTTGTTTGCTTTAGTTTAGCTTGGTTTGGTTTTCAGGAAGTGTTGCCGAGGTCATACACAAGCACAGGCCCAAGAAATAAATAAATAAATAAGAAACACACATCTGGGGGGGGGCTAGCTTGGCCATGGAGTCACACACACACACACACACACACACACACACACACACACACACACACTAATAAAATCAGGACATCCAGTGTCTTGGCCATCAATAGTGTGACATTCATGTCTTAAATTGCAAACCAGAAAGTCAGTTGCCCACGTACAAGTCTCTTTCTTCCAAGTAAGATGTCAGTTCCCAGGGAGGCCTTGGGAACTTAAACTTTACTCACTCACACCCTACTCAAAATAGAAGTCTGATTCTAAGTGGTCTGTGCACTGAATCGGTGGTGTGGGTGTCTCTCTTGTGTTAGGGCAGGGCGGGGGTTCCATCCCCAGTGCAGGTTCTAGGAGCAAATGCCAGAAAAGTATACACATGTGCGGGTGTAGGAAATGCTGCTGGGTGGTCAGTTTGAGTCCAAGCCTATTGCAGATAACTATAGAACAAAGGAAGCAGTTCGATTGGCTTCTATCTTGATTGGTTTCTGAGGACACATCCAAGGAGAATATGTAATCAATTCTGGCAGTAACAGCAGAAACAAGCTGTGAGAAAGTGTCCTTATAATAGTAGTTAACAGCACAAAATGGCAGGCTAGCCAGGTAAGAGGTTACCTAGCCCTTATCTAATCTGAAGTAGGCCTTCACATTCCATCTAGGCCTTACTCTTTTACCTATACCTTAACAGCCAGCAGCTTTGCCCTCTGAGCACAGGCATGTATAGATCAATGAATATCTTTCTCTGTATTCATTTATTTATGAGAGACAAAGTCTCTGTACATGGTGCAAAAACATACAAGACAGCCCAGGCCGGCCACTCAATAATTTCTGCAGGCATGTGATGGAGGTAGGGTGGGCAAGTGGCATCCAAACTGTGTGAGCAGTTCCATGCCACTTAGTTATCATTATTTGTTTTATGTATGTATGTATGTATGTATGTATGTATGTATGTATGTATGTATGTGTGTGTGATTACTTAGTTAGTTTCGTATTTAATTGAACCAGGGTTATTGGGGGGGGGGGAAGGAAATTTTTTTCTATATATACAAGCAATTGTAATTTGTTATAGTGTCCCTCCCTTTTGTGAAGTTTGGATTGGGTTTTGCTTGGGATTGTTTGTTTGTTTGTTTGTTTGTTTGTTTGTTTGTTTGTTTGTTTTTCCAGACAGGGTTTCTCTGTGTAGTCCGGGCTGTCCTGGAACTCACTCTGTAGACCAGGCTGGCCTCCAATTCAGAAATCTGCCTGCCTCTGCCTCCAAAGTGCTCCCAAAGGCATGTGCCACCACTGCTCTGCTGTACTATTTAAACAGCCCACCCCACCCCACCCCCCAAAAAAGAGCAACAGCAAAACTTTACTGACTGCATATCCAATCCAACCACTCCCAGCTAACTTAGGTAATGTGCGTTTCTGTGCCAGTTGATTTTATATATATATAAATACTGTGTGTGTGTTTGTGTGAAATACAATACAATAAAATAAAATTAAGATGCTCAATTTCTTCACAAGCTTTGTTTTATTTTATTTTTGAAGGTTTTATTTATTTTTTTATTTATATGAGTACACTGCAGCTGTCTTCCAACACACACCAGAAGTGTGCATCGGATTCCAAAGTCACCATGTGGTTTGTGGGAATTGAACTCAGGACCTCTGGAAGAACAGTCAACGCTCTTCAGACCTTCACACACGTTTTATTTTATTAAGCATTAAACATGAAGTAGAAATCATTTAGATATTGTCCAGATTGGCCTTACCAATTCCTAAATTGCTGGCAGGGTGAGGCTTCTAGTGAAAGTCTTCTAGTGAGCGGAGGCTTCCTCTTTCTGTTGGGGTGTGTTATCAACTCCATTACCATTTCCAAAGATCTCAGTGTGAGCCTATTGTTTGGTTCAGTGGGTTGCCAGAGCAAATGTGGACCTGAAAGGACAGTGAGTTCAGAGAATTCACACTGAAATCATCACTCAGGGACTTGAGGCAGAAAACTAGCCAGCCAGCCTCTGGATAGACATGGCTCAGCAGTTCAGAGAACCAGGCCATCGCAAATAGTTCACAGACTTGCAGATCCCTTCCCCCCACCGCACCCCTCCCCCAACCCCACCCAAACATAGGGAGAGAAGGCAGTGAGGGGGAGGGGGAGGTGTTGTGAGAGAATTTAGATAGCTGGAGACTTCATTCATTTACTTCTTTTATTGAGTGTATGGTGAAAGAGGGAAAATGGCTCAAAAGGGAGGGAGGGCAGACCATCTTCCCATGCTGGGATCATTCATGCTTTAAGAAGGAAGGCTGGAGGCTGGAGGCTCAGCGGTTAAGAGCCTTGACTGCTCTTCTGAAGATCAGGAGTTCAAATCCCAGCAACCACATAGTGGTTCACAACCACCCACAATGAGATCTGGTGCCCTCTTCTGGTGTGTCTGAAAACTGCTACAGTGTACTTACCTATAATAAATGAATCTGAAGAAGGGGGAGGAGGGGGAGGGGGAAGGCAGCCAGTCAGTCCAAAGGTGCTGGTGTGCACTCTAGGTGCTTTATCAAAAAGCCTTTAGTTCTGCTCTCCCATTTGATTCCCAAAAAGCAGTCTTGGAACCCTGTGCAGAGATAGATAGAAATGGCAACCACAGCAAACAAGCTAGTTAGTGAGTGAGTGAGTGAGTGAGTGAGTGAGTGAGTGAGCAGAGCAAGAGAGCTGGCTGGCAAAACACACAAAGCCAAAAGAAATGTCTGTCAAGTTTGGCCCCACAAAACAAAGCAAGCTCACATACATTCCCTGAGACTCATCCCTGGCTACAGGGAGTGTGATGTCCCTGAGTATTTTTGGAAGAAAGAAAGAAAGAAAGAAAGAGAGAGAGAGAGAGAGAGAGAGAGAGAGAGAGAGAGAGAGAGAGAGAAAGAAAGAAAGAAAGAAAGAAAGAAAGAAAGAAAGAAAGAAAGAAAGAAAGAAGAAAGAGAGAAAGAAAGAAAGAAAATATTTTTAAAAATATTATTTGGAAAAATATTACTTGAAAAAATCATATTTCCAGGAAAAATATTCCTTGGAAATATGATTTCTTTAATCTGTGTACCCAAGACTAACACACACACACACACATGCACACAAACATGGAGCTACTAGTGGAATAGAACTTAACTGAATCCAGTGCAGAAGGTTGAGGATTCACTGAAAAGTCACCAGCAGCCTTGGCACACATGTTTTTTTTTTTTTGTTTTTTTTTTCTTTTTTTTTTTGGTTTTTCGAGACAGGGTTTCTCTGTGTAGCCCTCGCTGTCCTGGAACTCACTCTGTAGACCAGGCTGGCCTCAAACTCAGAAATCCGCCTGCCTCTGCCTCCCGAGTGCTGGGATGGCACACATGTTTTTCTCTTGCTTTTTGTCTATTACTTCTTTATTATTTTTAGGATGTGGGGGTCTTTCAAGACAGTGTTTCTCTGTGTAGCCCTGGGTGTCTTGGAACTCACTCTGTAGACCAGGATGGCCTGGCATGCACAAATCTGCCAGCCTCTGCCTCCAATGTGGTAGGATTAAAGGTGTGCCCCAACACTGCCCGGAAGTCTATTACTTTTAAATGGCAGATGAGTCCATTCTTTTACATTTTTCTGTTTGTTTGTTAGCTGATTTGATTTTATGTTGTTTCCCTGGAGGTGTACAACCTACACAAGCTCAGGCATGGAAAATAAATAAGTAAAGATCTCTGAAACACAAATCTGGGGCTGGTACTAGCTGGCCATGGAATCCTATACACACACATGGAGTATTAATTTACAAGCAGGTACATACTTACCTGTGGGGGAGAGGGACATGAAAGAGTTTCCACAGCCTTTTTATTGGTGGTCTGGGTTAGGATTTCTTGTTTATTTGTTTGTTTGTTTGTTTGTTTGTGTGTTTGATTTTTTTTTTTTTTTTGAGACAGGTTTTCTCTGTGTAGCCTTGGCTGTCCTGGAACTCACTTTGTGGACCAGGCTGGACTTGAACTTAGAAATCTGCCTGCCTCTGCCTCCCAAGTGCTGGGATTAAAGGGGTGTTCCAGCACACCTGGCTTCCTTGTTTATTTCTAAAAATCCTTGGAAATATGATTTCTTTTTTTTTTTTTTTGTTTTTGTTTTTGTTTTTCAAGACAGGGTTTCTCTGTATAGCCCTGGCTGTCCTGGAACTCACTTTGTAGACCAGGCAGGCCTCGAACTCAGAAATCCGCCTGCCTCTGCCTCCTGAGTGCTGGGATTAAAGGCGTGCGCCACCACACCCGGCTCGGAAATATGATTTCTTAATCTGTGTACCCAGGACTAACACACATACACACATGCACACAAACATGGAGTGAGAGAGAAAGATAAGGAGGAATGACATGAAGTTTAGGAAAAAGAGATATTAATGGATTAATATTACTTCTATACATAAATACACGTTTTTTTTAAAATATTTTTTATTATGTATTTTCCTCAATTACATTTCCAATGCTATCCCAAAAGTCCCCCATACCCTCCCCCCCTTGTTTTCTTAAAGAGAGAATTACGGTAGATCTGAGGCAATTGTGGACCACACCTTTAGCCTCAGGCAGATTTCTGCATTCAAGGTCACCCTGCCTTAAGGAGTGACTTCCAAGTCAGCCAGGGCTACACAATGAATCCCTATCTGAGATTTTTTTTTTTTTATTTTGAAACAGGGTTTCTCTGTGTAGTCCTGGAACTCACTTTGTGGACCTGGAATGACATGAATTTTAGGAAAAAGAGATATTAATGGATTAATATTACTTCTATACATACATACATATAATCATACATACACACATAATTTTTTCAAATAGAATTAGAGTAGACCTGAGGCAATTGTGGAACATACCTTTAACCTCATGTCAGCTAGGGCTACACAGAGAAACCGTATCTCAGTAAAAAGAAAAAAATAATAGAAAGAAAGAGAGAGAGAGAGAGAGAGAGAGAGAGAGAGAGAGAGAGAGAGATTTTCAAAAAAAAAAAACTTAGTCTGGGCAGTGGTGCTTTTAATCCCAGCATTTGGGAAGCAGAGGCAGACAGATTAATATGTTCAAGGCCATCATGGTCTACAGAGTGAGTTCCAGGACAGCCAGGGTTACAGAGAGAAAGTGCATCATGAAAAAACAAAGCTATATTAAATAAATAAAATTTAAAAATTAAAAAATAGCCGGGACTGGTGGCACATACCTTTAATCCCAGCACTCCGGAGGCAGAGATGGGAAGATTTCTGGGTTCGAGGTCAGCCTAGTCTGCAAAGTGAGTTCCAGGACAGCCAGGGCTATACAGAGAAACCCTGTTTCGTAAAACAAAAAATAAAATAAAATTAAATTAAATTAAATTAAAATTACAATTACAATTAAAAAGAATTAGAAAAAAAGATTACAGAAATCAAACATAAACCACTAGATGGCATGTAACCACAATTACAGCAGAAATATTGCACACACACACACACACACACACACAAACTCTGTCATAAAATCAAATGTGCCTTCATGATCAAAGTTCGATAGTCAATACTGCTAGAAGAATCATACGTCTGAAAATAAAAGCCAGAACCTTTTCTGCTTTTGTTTTCTTTTGCCCCAAGATAGGGTTTCTCTTGATGTAGCCCTGGCATCCCTGCCTGGAACTTGCTCTGTAGGCTTGGGTAGCCTCAAACTCACAGAGGTCCTCTCTGCCTGCTTCTGCCACCTACACATCCAGGCAGAAGCTAGAATCTTTTTTTTTTTTAACCTTCTTTTCTTTTATTTGTTTGTTTGTTATCATTACTATTAGTTTTCTTTTTTTTTTTGGTTTTTCGAGGCAGGGTTTCTCTGTGTAGCCTTGGCTGTCCTGGAACTCATTCTGTAGACCAGGCTGGCCTCGAACTCAGAAATCCGCCTGCCTCTGCCTCCCGAGTGCTGGGACTAAAGGCGTGCGCCACCACGCCCGGCATACTATTAGTTTTCAAAGTATGTGTGTGTGTATGTGCTCTATCTGCTGCCTAGATGACTGCATGACAGAAGAAGGCACCAGAACCTAGGTGAATCCACCATGCAGTTCCTGAAAATTAATTAAAAGAAAAAAAACAAAAAAAGGAAATTCAAATCACATAGCAAGTAGAAATCTGCACAGCTGTCAGAGTGTTATTTAAGGCTTACTGTAAATAATAAAAATTGTTATGTGTCTTTTATCCAAAAACAGAAGGGAGGTGGTGTGCCTGCATATGGAAGGTGACAAGTGGGTGGCAGCCCTCTTGTCCTCTGACTGACATCTATCCTCATAAAGATGGAGGTGGCTGACTGTCACGTGACCTAATGCTCAAGGTAGCTTTTGTGTCCAGCCTCTAGGTAGCCTAGTTTGCATGTGCAGAAAGGTGAGGAGGCTCCCTAAAGCAGCCAGAACCCTTGACCATCCACAGACAGCCTCATACTGTCTTTTGTTATACTTTTAAATGCCAGACTCTGAATTGGTCAGTCTAAATTCTTTTGGTTTAATTAAATTATAATTAAAATGCATAATAAATGAAAAATATAACCAGTCATTCTGAAACTCCTTTTGTGTAACTCAGACTGTAGAATAAGCTAGCTGCAAAGTTACAGTGATCCACCTCCCTCTGCCAGCACTGCCACAACCACTGCCTGTCAAAAGCAAAAATCATAAAAAGGAAGAGGGGAGAGGGAACAAAAATAAGAAGATAAGAATCGTAGCCGGTCATAGTGGTATACAACTTTCATGCCAGCATTTGAAAAGCAGAGGCAGGCTCTTACTGGATTGAGGCCTACAAAGTGTCTTCAAGACAGCCAGGGCTGCTTACACTAAGAAACTATGTATGAAAAGAATAAATTTAAGAAAGAAAAAAAAAAAGAAAAGAAAGAAAAAAAAAGAAAAGAAAGAAAGAAAGAAAGAAAGAAAGGAAGGAAGGAAGGAAAGAAGGAAGGAAGGAAGGAAGAAAGGGAGAGGGGGGAACAGAGAGAGGGAGCAGAAGAAAAAAAGAAAGAAAAAAAAGAAAAAGAGAAACAGGCAGACTTAGGAGGTAGTGTTACTTGATTGGAGATATCATTTCTCTGTGTAGGCAGGCAGGCAGGCAGGCAGGCAGGCAGACAGCCATAGTTGTTTGCTTTAGTTTAGCTTGGTTTGGTTTTCAGGAAGTGTTGCCGAGGTCATACACAAGCACAGGCCCAAGAAATAAATAAATAAATAAATAAGAAACACACATCTGGGAGGGGGGGGGGCTAGCTTGGCCATGGAGTCACACACACACACACACACACACACACACACACACACACACACACACACACACTAATAAAATCAGGACATCCAGTGTCTTGGCCATCAATAGTGTGACATTCATGTCTTAAATTGCAAACCAGAAAGTCAGTTGCCCACCTACAAGTCTCTTTCTTCCAAGTAAGATGTCAGTTCCCAGGGAGGCCTTGGGAACTTACACTTTACTCACTCACACCCTACTCAAAATAGAAGTCTGATTCTAAGTAGTCTGTGCACTGAATCGGTGGTTTGGGTGTCTCTCTTGTGTTGGGGCAGGGCGGGGGTTCCATCCCCAGTGCAGGTTCTAGGAGCAAATGCCAGAAAAGTATACACATGTGCGGGTGTAGGAAATGCTGCTGGGTGGTCAGTTTGAGTCCAAGCCTATTGCAGATAACTATAGAATAAAGGAAGCAGTTCGATTGGCTTCTATCTTGATTGGTTTCTGAGGACACATCCAAGGAGAATATGTAATCAATTCTGGCAGTAACAGCAGAATGGCAGGCTAGCCAGGTAAGAGGTTACCTAGCCCTTATCTAATCTGAAGTAGGCCTTCACATTCCATCTAGGCCTTACTCTTTTACCTATACCTTAACAGACAGCAGCTTTGCCCTCTGAGCCATCGCACAGGCATGTATAGATCAATGAATATCTTTCTCTGTATTCATTTATTTATGAGAGACAAAGTCTCTGTACATGGTGCAAAAACATACAAGACAGACTCAATAATTTCTGCAGGCATGTGATGGAGGTGGCATCCAAACTGTGTAAGCAGTTCCATGCCACGTAGTTATCATTATTTGTTTTATGTATGTATGTTTGTATGTGTGAGATTACTTAGTTAGTTTCGTATTTAATTGAACCAGGGTTATTTGGGGGGGGGGGGAGGAAATTTTTTTCTATATATACAAGCAATTGTAATTTGTTATAGTGTCCCTCCCTTTTGTGAAGTTTGGATTGGGTTTTGCTTGGGATTGTTTGTTTGTTGGTTGGTTGGTTTTTCCAGACAGGGTTTCTCTGTGTAGCCCGGGCTGTACTGGAACTCACTCTGTAGACCAGGCTGGCCTCCAATTCAGAAATCTGCCTGCCTCTGCCTTCCAAGTGCTCCCAAAGGCATGTGCCACCACTGCTCTGCTGTACTATTTAAACAGCCCACCCCCCCCCAAAAAAAAAGAGCAACAGCAAAACTGCAAATGTTCCTTCCTTCTCTGCATATCCAATCCAACCACTCCCAGCTAACTTAGGTAATGTGCGTTTCTGTGCCAGTTGATTATATATATATATATATATATATATATATATATATATATATATATATATATATAAAATACTGTGTGTGTGTGAAATACAATACAATAAAATAAAATTAAGATGCTCAATTTCTTCACAAGCTTTGTTTTATTTTATTTTTGAAGGTTTTATTTATTTTTTTATTTATATGAGTACACTGCAGCTGTCTTCCAACACACACCAGAAGTGTGCATCGGATTCCAAAGTCACCATGTGGTTCGTGGGAATTTAACTCAGGACCTCTGGAAGAACAGTCAACGCTCTTCAGACCTTCACACACGTTTTATTTTATTAAGCATTAAACATGAAGTAGAAATCATTTAGATATTGTCCAGATTGGCCTTACCAATTCCTAAATTGCTGGCAGGGTGAGGCTTCTAGTGAAAGTCTTCTAGTGAGCGGAGGCTTCCTCTTTCTGTTGGGGTGTGTTATCAACTCCATTACCATTTCCAAAGATCTCGGTGTGAGCCTATTGTTTGGTTCAGTCGGTTGCCAGAGCAAATGTGGACCTGAAAGGACAGTGAGTTCAGAGAATTCACACTGAAATCATCACTCAGG
The DNA here is from genome assembly GCF_978045245.1 of Mus caroli. Classification (NCBI taxonomy): domain Eukaryota; kingdom Metazoa; phylum Chordata; class Mammalia; order Rodentia; family Muridae; genus Mus; species Mus caroli. Next base: position 254,968 of record NW_028227298.1, read on the forward strand.
GACTTGAGGCAGAAAACTAGCCAGCCAGCCTCTGGATAGACATGGCTCAGCAGTTCAGAGAACCAGACCATCGCAAATAGTCCACAAACCTGCAGGGACGACTTGCAGATCCCTTCCCCCCACCCCACCCCTCCCCCAGCCCCACCCAAACATAGGGAGAGAAGGCAGTGAGGGGGAGGGGGAGGTGTTGTGAGAGAATTTAGATTGCTCGAACAAATAGCTGGAGACTTCATTCATTTACTTCTTTTATTGAGCGTATGGTGAAAGAGGGAAAATGGCTCAAAAGGGAGGGAGGGAGGGAGGGAGGGAGGGCAGACCGTCTTCCCATGCTGGGATCATTCATGCTTTAAGAAGGAATGCAGGAGGCTGGAGGCTCAGCGGTTAAGAGCCCTGACTGCTCTTCTGAAGATCATGAGTTCAAATCCCAGCAACCACATAGTGGTTCACAACCACCCACAATGAGATCTGGTGCCCTCTTCTGGTGTGTCTGAAAACTGCTACAGTGTACTTACCTATAATAAATGAATCTGAAGAAGGGGGAGGAGGGGGAGGGGGAAGGCAGCCAGTCAGTCCAAAGGTGCTGGTGTGCACTCTAGGTGCTTTATCAAAAAGCCTTTAGTTCTGCTCTCCCATTTGATTCCCAAAGGGCAGTCTTGGAACCCTGTGCAGAGATAGATAGAAATGGCAACCACAGCAAACAAGCTAGTTAGTGAGTGAGTGAGTGAGTGAGTGAGTGAGCAGAGCAAGAGAGCTGGCTGGCAAAACACACAAAGCCAAAAGAAATGTCTGTCAAGTTTGGCCCCACAAAACAAAGCAAGCTCACATACATTCCCTGAGACTCATCCCTGGCTACAGGGAGTGTGATGTCCCTGAGTATTTTTGGAAGAAAGAAAGAAAGAAAGAAAGAAAGAGAGAGAGAGAGAGAGAGAGAGAGAGAGAGAGAGAGAGAGAGAGAGAGAGAGAGAGAGAGAAAGAAAGAAAGAAAGAAAGAAAGAAAGAAAGAAAGAAAGAAAGAAGGTGGTGTCCTTCCTACATCCCCCTTGCATGAGCTAGAGGTTTCTTTTCCTCCTCCTCCTCCTCCTCTTCTTCCTCTTCTTCTTCTTCTTCTTCTTCTTCTTCTTCTTCTTCTTCTTCTTCTTCATTTTTAGTAGAGGCAGAGAGAGTAGAGAAGAGGAGCTAGAAGTTTATTAAGTTTACCTCACAAAACAGTCTGTGTTGATTGATGCCAGGATGAAGGAAGAGAGAAAGACAGAGAGACAGAGAGACAGATAGACAGACAGACAGACAGACAGACAGACAGACAGACAGACAGACAGACAGAAAGAAAGACAGAAAGACAGAAAGACAGAACTAGGTTGGTGAGAGAAATGGCTCAGCAGGTAAAACAGTGATTTTCCAAAGGCCCTGAGTTCAACTACCAATCACCTGTAATGAGATCTGACACCCTCTTCTGGTACATCTTAAGTCAGCTACAGGGTACTTTAAATAAATAAATAAATAAATAAATAAATAAATAAATGGAAGGAAGGAAGGAAGGAAGGAAGGAAGGAAGGAAGGAAGGAAGGAAGGAAGGAAGGAAGGAAGATATATATTGTCTCAGGGCAGTCCCAAAAACTCAGTCCTTTAAGCCTCTGGTAAACTCTGAAGGGGTAAGAGGTACAAATTCATCAGTCCTGCCTGCCTGCAGGTTGTGCCTTGCTTACTTCACTAAGACCCAAACTTTGTTTGATGTTTTTTGTTGTAGTTGTTGTTGTTGTTTTGGTTTGGTTTGGTTTGGTTTGGTTTGGGGTTTTTTTTTTCTTTTTTTTTTTTTTGCCTCTGCCTCCCAAGTGTTGGGATTAAAGGCATGAAGCACCACTGGTCGGAACAAGTAAGAAAGTAAGTAAGTAAGTAAGTACATACATACATACATACATACATACATACATACACACATACATACATAAAGAGGGGACACACATGCCTAGAGGTTGTTGTTGTTTTACAGCTTTATTGTATAAAGGCAGAGGGAAAGAGAGAAGGTAGAAAGAGGGAGAGAGGCCACGTGGAGAGGAGGAAGGATGCCTAAGGTTTTAAGATGCTCAATTTCTCCACAAATTTTATTTGGAGAGCTGGCTCAGTGGTTAAGAGCACTGTCCTCTCTTCCAGAGGTCCTTCCTGAGTTCAATTTCCAACAATCATGTGGTGGCTAACAACCATCTGTCGTGGGATCCCATGTATTATTCTGGTGTGTGTCTGAAGACAGCTGCAGTGTAGTCGTATAAACAATGCCTGCATGCATGCATGCATGCATGCATGCATGCGTACGTACATACATACATACATACATACATACATACATACATACATACATACATAATGTTTAAAAAAAAATAGAGCCAGGCAGTGGTGGGTGGGCACACACCTTTAATCTCAGCACTTGGGAGGCAGAGGCAGGCAGGCGGATTTCTGAGTTTGAGTTCAGCCTGGTCTACAGAGTGAGTTCCAGAACAGCCAGGGCTACACAGAGAAATCCTGTCTTGAAAAAAAGAAAAAGAAAAAAAACAAAACAAAACCAAAAACACCAAAACCAAAACCAAAATTTAGAAATAGCAAGCCATGTAAATACTGTCCAGAAGATTCTGTCCTTAGAAGTAGCAGAACAGGGCTGGGTGAGAATGAGTGAGTGAATGGGCCTTCCTCTTTCTGATAGGGTGTGTTATCAACTCCATTACCATTTCCAAAGGGCTACATTCCTCTGGAGCAACGTGGACCAGAAAACAAAGAGTTCAGAGAGAAAGACACAGATGTGCAGGTCCCTACCCCCACGAGGAGATGGCGGCTTGGGGTGGGGAGTAGGGGGAGGTGTAGAAGGGGAATTTAGGTAGCTTAGACAAATAAATAACTGGAAACGTCATTCATTCTTTTATTTATTTTATTTTACTTTATTTTATTTTATTGAGTGTATGGTGGAAGAGTGAAACTGGGTCAAAAGGGAGGGAGGGAGGGAGGGAGGGAGGGAGGGAGGGAGGGAGGGAGGGAGGGAGGGCAGTCTGCACGGGTACAAAGGGAAACCATGTCAAACCAAATGAAGTCAAGCAAGCAAGCAAAACAATTCATTGTACAAAGTCAAGCAAGCAAGCAAAACAATTCATTGTACATAGCCGAAGGAGAAAAAAAAAGTTAAAGATCACTTTGTTAGAACTTTTCTATATTTTAAGAAACATTAGGGCTGGTGAGATGGCTCAGCAGGTAAGAGCACCCGACAAATCCCAGCAACCACATGGTGGCTCACAACCATCCTTAACAAGATCTGACTCCCTCTTCTGGTGTGTCTGAAGACAGCCACAGTGTACTTACATGTAATAAATAAATAAATCTTAAAAAAAAAAAAGAAAAAAAGAAACATTATACGGCTTGATATCCAAACTCTCTGGTCCACTAACATATCGCTCAGACAATGCTACCCAATGCAAAGCCTAGCCTGCATTGTGTGTGTGGGTTATGAAAAACAGAAAGGCAGGAGGAATTGGCTGACGGACCTCCTTATCTGAAAGAAAGAAAAGAGAAAGAGAAATGAAGCAATATAGATGTAGCCCAGTATTTTATTTTTTCCTCAGATTAAGAAAAGTAATCTTTACAAAAATCTAGCCATATCACTGTAACCTTCATCCATTCCGTTGAGATACCCGAGAGA